>NC_053460.1:10032716-10277716 GCF_015227805.2 Hirundo rustica
TTCCCTTCCTCTCTTTCTATTTAATAATGAGGGTAGCTGTTTTTCTAGATAAACACACTTTTGCACCAGCAAATATTTAATATATTTCAGCCAAAAAGAAACAAAGTGTAAAAACTGTGTAACTAGGATCATCTTGGAAAGAGCCATGAGTTGTGCAATTGTGGCTTTATAGTTTATATAATCTGGGAAACCTGATATAAACCTTTCAAGCATTCAGAAGTTAGTGCTATGCCAGAGTTTAAATGAACTTTGTTCCTTTTCTCCATGCTCAGTTGCTGATGAAAAAGGAAACATCATAGTCTCTTCATGAAGTATTTTTAAAATATTTATCTAACATGAAATTTTTTGAATTAAAATGCTTTTGCAAACTAGTAATGTCCTTGTTTGTGTCTACAAATCACATTAAAAGCAGATACATACATCATTCCTCCTCTAAAACAGAATTGTAGGTATCTGTGATCTTTTACGGGCCCATACAACATTAACCTCATGAACCCATTGCTTCTTCTTTATAATTTCTTTATTATGAAGCGTTTTGTATTGAAAAACTTTGACAATGTTGATCTAAATGAAAAGGGGGTTAGGAAATAAATATGGCTTGCAGACAGTGTTTTTAGGGTCTTCTAGGTTTCCCATTGACACATCTGGTCCTTATAGTTTGACTTTTATTTTTGCCGAGACATGAAAAGGAGAATCAATGCTATGTATTTACCAATTATTTGACTTTTAGCCTTAAATGAAAAGGGATTTTTCTTGCATGTATGTTTGGTTACCTCTAGCATGTACCTTGTCCATGTCACTTAAACTTTTTTCTCATCTGTAACTGGATCCAGTGACACTTATCTGTTGTAGAGAGATATCATGAAGATCCATTTCATGTTGTAAAGATGTTCCATCAAAAGGTAATTTCCAGGGCTCGATACCATCAATACCTCCTATTGATTTCAGTGAGGTATGAGGTGAAAGTAATCCAATAATAAAAGCATTCAATAATAATGTGAGGTGCAAATGTCAAATTTAGCAGAAATATTCCTGGGTTTCCATCTCCAGTGGGTTAGTTTCATCTTTATCAACATGTGATGATGATTTGACTTCATTCACAATGAGCTATGCCAAACACAAGTAAGGTAAGCATCAGGCGCAGGCATTTTCCACTCTTTGCTGTTTTCCTGGATACTTTTAGAATTATTTTAATGTGTTCACCATTGCTAGTGACACTTAAATCAAAATAAAGAAAAAATATCTGATGTGCACTATTTAGCTAATTTCTCATATCTAAGCAGGGCTGTAAATTCCAGCAGCTACAGCTACACATAAGGGTGACTTGGGATCTATCCGTGTTTTTCATACAGAGGCCAGTGCAGAGGTATTAGAAGTAAATGTGAATACAATAAAATGGATATTTTTATTTTACTGTGTCTCTAAAAAAAGTAAATTTGTATTAGCATAAAGAGCCCTTCATTCTGTGAGCATGTACCATGTGATTCTAGGATGGTTTATGGCCTAACCGTATGTTCTGCGGAATAATCTCTGGATCCCTGAACTTTCACATGATAGCTTTGCAGTGGCATGCCCAAAAGGATTGGGTGAGTCTCACAGAACGTGATGCAGATGATGTCCTTGAATCCTTTGTACAAAATACCTGACACCTTTCAGTGCCAATGAGAAAACCTGTTTCCATTTTCCCAGCGTGTTGTAACAGCTCTCACTCTGCTGAGCCCCACTCTGGCTGCAGCAGGAAGCTCTAAACAAAATGTTCAAACGTGCGCTTATGCTCAGTGCCAGATTTCAAGCACAGGAGAGAATCTCGGTGCCAATTTAGTACTAATTGTCCCTCCTGGCATTGTCTGTTCAACTTCTTGGAACTGCCAACCCTACAGATCACTGTAAATACTAATCTTCTTATACTTGAGGTATCAGGTTTTCTTTGATGTTACCAAACATGTTGACTCTTATCTTGGTTGAATGTACAATCCAGACACAGTTATCATTGATAATGTTGTATCTGCTGCTTCATTATGGAGAAAATAGCAAGATGCTTCTTTTCAAAATGATAGCTTTTCAGCACTTCAATAATGATCAAGCCTATTTGATTTACACCCTATTTAATGTTCAAAATGAGACATTTACATCTCTGAATTTAAAAAGGAAGCTAGGCCCTCATCCTGGTTATGTGTATGTTAGCTCAACACTCACAAGCCCCTTACAGTAAACCATATACATGAATAAATATGTGCAAGGCTGAGGTCCTGTGCTCCATTTGCTTGCATGGCTGTCCTGAAGGCAAGGATTTTTCTAATATATATAGTCAGCTTTCAACTTACAAAGGGTCTGAATCTGTTAGCTTTAACTGGCACAGGCAGATCCATTTAATTCTCTATTCATGTGACATTTTGCCAAGTCATTAGCTTAAGTAGAACACTTCATGCATGCAAAGGCTTTTAGGCAGAATCCGAAGAGTTAAAAAAATTACACGTACTAAATTTCATTATATAGAAGATTAAATGTCATTCACTAAATTCCACACTCTTGTAAACATAAGGCCTGATCTTCACCTGCAGTAAATTGGCATAGAGCTATTGACTTCACCGGTGCCACTGCAATTAATATCAGCTGAGCACAAGTCAGTTTTCTATACAGTGACATTTTAGTCTCTTCATGACTCATTAACTTGACCACATACTCCCTGTGAACCTGATCTAAAACCTGTATCTCAATTACTTGATCATCCTAAAGAATGGCTAATTAACAACGGCAGGCTTTAAAAAAATGGGAAAAAAAAAAAAAAAAAAAAAAAAAAAAAAAAAAAAAAAAAAAAAAAAAGGGGAGATATATTTTTATATTTTCAATGTGGCAGAGTTTTATGCTATGAATAATATAATATGCATTTCAAGATCTTGTTAATTTTGATGTGATAACAAATGGGAATTCCTAGTGGAATTTTTTGTCCAGAAATATGAATGGAATTAGCTCAACAGTTATATGATTAAGCAATAAGACGTGCTGAGGCAGGCACTGCTCAGGGATGATTGACTGTTTTAATTGATTGACATCCAGAGGTAAAGCCAAGGGCACCAATTTACAGATCAGGTCAATTATCTCTGGTAATGCCCACATGGTATGTCTTATTGCTATGCTAATATTAACTGTTATTGAAACATTTTAATGAGTTTTTAATTTAAAAGTGGTACATTTAAAAGGGGTGAGCATTAAATTATTCAACTTTAAATAATAGGAACAGAAATATTCTGCTTTGGTAATGGTGATGTAAAAGTTTTGTTGTGCATACCAATACTTCTAGAGATCATTTTAGTTCACCTCCCAGGAAAGCCAAATTCTGTTTGGCATTTTATGAAAACCCACAATGTGGCAGCATACAAAATACCCAGAAATCACCTGAGCTGCCCTCAGAATCTGGGAAATAAACATGGACTGCCACATCTGAATATCAGGTGGAAAGTCACCCCACGGAGAGAATGCTTCCTGCCACAGTTAAAGGTCTTATGGAGGCAATGGAAGGTACTCAGTGTGACCCCAAACAGACACCCCTAAAAGGGAGGGAGCTGAGTACAGGACTGAGCAGGTGTCTCACAGAGGAGAGACATGTCCCTGTAAAGGGGCACACCCAGCTCTGCCAGTCCCCACTCACCCGTCCCCCTGCTTTCTCCACATGCATTGGAAATACAGGCACACAGTGCTGCAGGGGAACCCAGCCCTTGTCAAGGTCTCACCCCTGTAATTTAGCCCAAACTCTGCCAAGGAAGGTTTAATTTCAAAGAGCTCTGTGTTTTTTACAGAGCAAGGGGTGTGAGTCCCCGGGCTCACCTCCCCACGCCCGCCAGCCCCAGTGGCTTGTGGCTGCTCCAGGTTACCCAGGGAGCCGGCAAGCGGAGCGCGGGTTGGCAGGAACACAGGGACATGGGCTGTGTCGGGTCTCAAGGATGTGCACAGCTGCTCTCAGGGCCAGGTTAGAGAGAGTGAGAAACCTGTAAAAGTGACCAGGGGGAAAATAATGTGAATGCAATCACCATGTGAGCTTGCAATGGCAACCAGGAAGATCCAGGATACAAGCTTCTCCGTGAACAACCAATGAAGAGCTCTAGAGCACAGACTCTGTTAGAAACAGAGAAGTAAGACACTTAGCCAGTCACTGGAAAATGAAGGAGGCAGATGATTTAGGCAGGTACCGAAATATGCTATAACTTTCTCTGTGTGTAAAACATGGAATAGAACAGGTACATGGGTTGTAGCGGAAGGACAAGAACTGTCTTTCCTTCATGTAGCCTCAAAGTAAAGTTTTAGGAAGGTAAATATCAGTGTGGTCATGAAATCTTGTCCAAGGAAAAAGTCAAACAGATCTAGGAGCTCCTTCAAGAACAGTATTAAGAGCACAAGTGCAGAGTTCCTGTGCAAACAAAAGAGGGAAAGAGTAGTAAAGATCCAGTTTAGCTAAATCACAAACGTTTCACTTCAAACACTGGGAAAAGGAAAGAAAATAACCTTAAGATCAAAGATTTATGATTTGTACGTGGAATGGGATGCAGTTAGGCAGACCAATGCAGAAAATGCGATACAGCTGGGACATCAGTGGCCTAACAAATTTCCTTGTTGTTCCTGTAAGAAATGAGAGTAGTCACAGGGGAATGGAGATGGGCTACAGCATAGCAAATATGGTGTCTTTCTCAAGAGGACTAGGCCTAAAGTGTTTTAGGAAGGCTTTTGACATCATCTCACATGCTATTTGCATCTGAAATCTAGGAAATTGGTTGAAAAATGCTGAAAAACTATAGTTGCTAGCAAACAAAAACCTTAGTGGGTGTTTGTGGAAGCCTGCTGCAGGCCTGTACTTCTTGGTATTTTCATTAGCTGCAGGGGTCGTGTAGGCTGCAGTATCTCCAATACTGGGGGTGTTTAAGACAATGTGAGACCAATCTGTCATGTGGGACACAACAGTTGATCCAACCTAGAGGCAGAAGCGTGAACTAGGTGACCTCCACAGTCCTTCCAGTCCCATCTTTGACGTGCATCAAAATATTTTAACTAATATGCCAGAATTTCAACTGGAATGGGCAAGACAGAGGAAAATATTATTTTCTGCCAATCCTGGTTTGTAGGCTATAACCTTTAGCAGAAGAAGGGGGAGAGCAAGGGATGCAGTAACATCTTAAATCACCACTGTAAAACACAGCAGAACTCATGTGTCAGCAAGTCTTGACAGGAGACTCCTGAGAAAACCCCAAACAGGACTATCAGGTCTGCAGACTAGGTGGGTTCTTTCTTGTCTTTTTCCCTCTCCTACTTCTTCCTCTATTCACTCTCTCTATCAGCCTCTATTTAAGGGAAGACAAACTCAGTTATGCTGTAGTTCAAATGAAACTTTCCAACTTACAAAGTTTCATTGAGTACCAAATGATGCCAAGCAAGCTTGCCTGTCTCTGGCTGACACAACACTGTGCCACTGCAGTCCCTGGGAGCAGCACAAACACCAGTTATCAATCTCCCAGGCAAGGGGAAGTTAAATGAAAGATTGAGGGGAACGTGCATGATGACAGACGAGCTTTGCGCGCCCCTGTTGGGTGCTGCAGGTTGCTCAGTCGTACTGAAAGTGCAGGTGTAACATGAGATGTAAATAGCTTTTACATTATCAGTGTTTGGGGTCAGTACCTCAGACTGTCCATAAAAAGAATGGGTTTGTAGATGTGGTGTGGAAGTCAGGGGAGTTGGTTTCCCAATCACCTTTCTGCTCTTTGGTTTCCCTAAGTGAGGTGGTGAACATTTCCCTGCCCTTGTGAGTGCTCTGAGCTGAACACATGGAAATAATTGTCTCAGAGCTAAGGATTTAATGCTACAAGGGTTAAAAAATGCTCCTGGTAGTCTTATCTAAGGCTTGACATATATCTTTATGCAATGCACAAAAAGGAGCCACGGTTACAAAAGGGCTGAATTAAGCATCTAGCCCTATGCTGACTATGGATTGTACGAATAAAAGCTCCAAATAGTTTCAACTCCTTATGTGTGTTTTCAAAATACCCTTCCTTAATGCTCTTGACTTTGGAATAACTTTTATGGGCAAGGGACCAACAGTGTTGTGAAGATGAATTTTACGCCTCTCTTAATCCATGCTATGAAGTTATTCAAAAGTCAGTGAAAGATCAGTTCCAGTTCAAGCCACACTGATGCCCTAATCTGCATGCTGTCATCAGGCAATAGTGAGTTTGGAACTTGCCATATGGGAACCTGGCAGATGTTACACAAATGGCCTTTTCCTTCCTGCTTCCTGGATTTGCATCAGTCATAGGCTCTGTCATGGAAGCATGCAGGAACAGGATCATATCAACCCCGCAGCAATTGCTCTGACATTGCTCCATTTTGTCCATTGCATGCTCACGGGTCTCTGCCATGTTTGTTATTTTCCATAATTCAGCCACGTACAGGAAATTAGATTGCAGTATTGTCCCCATTGCTTCTCTTTTTAGTGGCAAGAGTTCACTGACAACAATTATTGCCAGTGGCTCTGGGACCAGGTGATTTTTCACAACCTACAAAATCCCACCGAGGGGGTGGTTAAAACAGGACTCATCAAACCGTACAGTATTTTCCATTTTCTGACTGCTCATTGAAGGGGGAATGACTGGATGGTTCCAGGATCCCATGATCAAGCCAGCCAGATGCCACAGTGCTGTTCAGAAAGCCACTGTCAGCAAAAAATTGAGCATGAGCTC
This sequence comes from Hirundo rustica, assembly GCF_015227805.2. Lineage (NCBI taxonomy): Eukaryota > Metazoa > Chordata > Aves > Passeriformes > Hirundinidae > Hirundo > Hirundo rustica. The sequence continues at coordinate 10,039,439 of NC_053460.1, forward strand.
ATAAGCCCTGCCTAGACTATTTTGCATTAACATGGCAACGGAGGGTTTTAATTAGATGGGGTAGCATGAGGATGAGCAGAGCAGATACATGCACCTGGAGACAAACACACTTCATGGAGATCCCTTTTTCTGCTCCCTTGTTTCTTTCACTGTCAAGGATGTGCTGTTTCCTTGGGGTGCAACACTTTACAAAGTCAATCTCTTTTGCTCACTAATTTTACACTTTTTGTGTTTCATCTCCTGAATGGGAATAGACTCCATTTAGCCATCCCTCTAAGTTAGGATGTCATCTTTGTTGCTGCTTTTTCTTCATATGCAAACAGGCTTCAAATAGCATAAATGCAACCACTAATGGTGTGTAACTGAAATCCCAAAACACAGCACATTGTGAGAATCAGGAAAGAGCTGCTGGATAATTTAAAGGAATATACCAATTTCTCCAGTCCCCACTTTCAAATTTGCAACTGCAGGAGATGTTATTAGGTGCAAATCTGTACCAAAGTGCATAAATATCCTGAGCTGGGTATCTTCTTTTAATAGCTATAAATAAAGTAATAAAATAAAAAAAAAAAAATCTATGATGAACAGAGCTTTAGTTAAACCCTTTAAACTTCTCTAACTTAAGTATTTTGGACTGTCTGGGGCCTTGATCCTGTGGTAATTGCTTCCCTGATGACAGGTGAACTCCTCTCTGGGTGGATTTTGTTACAATATCAGGTGCTTCTGCAGAATAAATAATGGTCTATTACAGCAACAAACAGATCTGGGTGAAGTTACATCCTATTTCAAAGTGTTTATTTTCCAGATATGAAGAAATGCAAAAAAATTCCTTGTGATGTGCGTATTAGAAATGGAATAGTGTAGTATAGTATTCATGAAATACATATATATGTATCAAAATCACGTCAATCAGATAAACATGGGGTTATGTCATTTCCTTTTAAAGGGCAGAAGAACAGCATGTCCTACAAGAAAACATGCACTGACGATTTGTGCTAAATCTCGTCCTGTTGTAATGAACTGATTTACTTCGTTTTCCTTGATCACTGAGGAGTTTGCCTTTCAAATCACTAGAGCTGTAAGAAAAAGGAGAAAATACACATCATACACATATAGGCAATTTGTGCCAAACTATTCCAAAGCAATATAGGTTGTCAGCAAACAGGGCTATTTGCTGTGTGCTGGTATCTGCTATATGTCGCATATTATCTGTAACAACTCTGCAATTCGTTCTTTCACTCATGTTCTCTCTCTTTCATCACATTAGATTATGTAGAGGCACTTCAAGGTAAATTTTTAAAACTGTGTGGGAGATGCATGTTGGAGAAAAGCTAAGAAGCAAATATTTTGAATGTTTTTAAGCACCACTCCATCTGTCACCTATTTTGACAACTTACCTGCACATGTCACCTCTGTCTCATGCTGCTGTGTTGAGTCATATTGTGTTATCTCAGAATAACATATTTTGGAGCCAGGGCTGCCTTAAAAATGCTGTATACTCAGTAATTATAAGATAGGCTTCTGTGTTTAAAGAATATATAGGAAAGATTATTTCTGCTCAGCCACAACCCACCCCTGCCGTGTGTGTGGTGTTACCCTGTCATGAACCTGCTCAGTGACACCACACACTTGGGGAAGCTCAAGGTCAAGAGACTCATTTGCATCATGAGTGCAACACCTCTTGCTGAAGTGCTGTTCCACATTGCCCCCACTGATCTGTCTTATTGGCAAACTACTCCTTCCAGATTGTACAAGATAACAAATCAGCCAAGAACGCTCAGAGATGACAGTGGTATAAAATATTAATATGGCCTTATAGAAAACAATCTATAGGCTCTTACAGCACCTGTGATTTTGTTTTGCAGTTTACTGTATTAAAAGAGCACAGTCGACTTACAATCCAGCCACTTACAAGGGCATGTTACCTGTAGGCTTCCTGATCATTTGCAGCCACAAATTATTCTTTAAGGCTTTTATGTCACTGTGTATAGGGGAGGAGCAGGAGAGAGAGAAGCCCTAGAACCAAAGTGAAGGCAGACAGAAAATAGAAGAGTGAATCTGTCAGCTACAAAAAATAACCCACCAGAAGGAAACATTCCCTTCTGCTCTCTTTTCCTTTATGACTGCTACTTAGTGCTTCCATTTACACATAGAGGTGCATGTCTCTCATGAGAAATGAAAGGCAGAGTGTGGCCCTTTAGCAAGTCAGTGGAGGAGGGAGAGCCTAAAGAGCTGCTGATGCCTCCCTGTCCCAGCCCCCAGGTCGCTCCAGCTGGTTTGGGGGGGTTTTGGGGTGGGAGAATATCGGTCAGTACAGAAGAGCTTCAGTAATTCACCAGGATGAGAGGCACTCTCGGTGGTGTTTTACAGAATGCCTAATTAGTCCCTGGGGGTGATGAATGCTAGCACCGGGGGGGTGATCTCTGCAAAGATGGCATTAAACCTGCGCTGCACAGACCCCCATTCTACAGCCGGCTGTAATGAACAGAAGGAGTCTCTCTGACTCCGCTCAGCTGTTGATCAGGCCATACCCATGTCCAAATGCCAGAGCTGTCTGGCCAACTTGCCTGCTCACATTCTTGAGGGAAGTGTGATACGTGAGACTTGTCGTGGAATTTGGAGCCCAAACGCTGGTTGAGTGCAGGAGCGCTGGCCCTGCTGCACGCCTCCCTGGTGCTCAGAGCACTGGGGACACTGATGCTGCAAGGTTTTGAAGCTGTGCAGAGAGCAAATGCAGATCCTGGAAAATGAGAGAAAAGGGGAAGCTTAGGAGTTGTGATTAGCAGTCATCCCTGTCATAAAATGCATAGATCTCCTAAGGGTTAATCACAGACAATAAAACTGCTTTAACTAGGTCTGCAGTATGGATGGGCAAGGAGGAAGGAGTGCTGAAGGACTGGGCTTTCTATTTGGGCCTGTAACACAAAAGCCCAGGCATTCCTGGCATTTAGGGATTTCCCCATCCTCTGGAGGACTGGTGGACCTGAGAACAGGCTGTACAGTGCAAAGGCATTGTGTAACTTGCAGTTAGCAACCTCTGCAGGAGGTGTAGGCTGAGCCTGGCACACATTGTGAGATCAGCTGGTGTCAGCACAGTCTTTTGGCAAAACAAGATATAAGCATCAAATCACATTTATTCATCCAGCTTGTACCTGTCCTGCCAAGCTTGTGTGCGCTGCTAATAGGTTTGGGGACACCAAGTGGCAATGGAAATACACTGACTTATTATCCACTCATTAGCTCGGGTTTGCTTTAAACCAGCTCTGTACTTCTGTAAAATCATTTTGGAAATCTGATGGATGTGCATTTCTGGGGTGGCTTCTGCTATGTTTAGGTGGATTTTTCTGACCTACATCCTTCCTGAAAGCTGTGGGAGACAGTACATGCTGACAGGCAGCTCCTGAGCTGAAGAGCATCAGGCATGTGAGACAGCACCCAGGCCTTTGAGTAATGAGCTAACGAGAAAGTTATCAATTGTGAAGGGTACATCTGACTGTATGGGGAAGATTCCTCCACTTCACAGGAATAACTGTGAGAGAGGAGTGGAAAAAAGCAATTGAACATGTGGCTTACACCCAATTTCCCTAGCATTTCCCTCTCTTTCTGTAGGACAGTACTGAAGAGATGGGAAGATGAGAGTGCATGGTGGAACTTGGGAACAGTACTTGTGCAGCTCACTAGCAGATCATTGATCACTAGCACGTCATTGGCCTTGGGGGGTGAACCAGATAAGATTTAAGATTTATTGATTTGTTCATTCATTTGTTTATTCGTTCATTTATTCCACCAAAGATTTATTCATTAGGGAGGATTTCTTGTTTGTACATGGGCTTTAGATGGCAGAAAGTGACAAGGAAGCTGCAACTGTCAATCTTTTTCTCTTTAAATATTGGTCTAGCTCCAGTACACCTGAGCTGCAGGTACAGAGTGGTCTCCCAAGTTTTGGATTTTTTCCCATAGGTTCTCTAGGCTTTTCTACACAGCTAAAGATTTTTTTTCCCATGCCTAGGCCTTGTGAAGCATGAAGAATGGGATCTGTATGGTAGAATCCCATGAAATATAGCTTCAGGCAAGAAGGAGACACTGCCATTTCTTTCCTGGAGTTAAACTGCACCAGGTGAGACATGGTTGCACTCGTGGCCACACGCCAGCAGGAGAGCCCTTGGTTGCAGCAGCCATCACAGCACAGTCCCAGCAGCCTTGGTTTGTGTCTGTGCATCCTGGCACAACCTGCTCAGCTGTTGAAGGCTTAGCACTGGGAGCACAGTGGGTGCAGCCCTTCTTCTCCCTGAGTGCACCTGGACCACCTGGTACCCCCACCTGAGAAAACCCTCCCTGTCTTCTCCTGACTGCACTAGAAGAGTTGAAGGGTGGATGCTGCCCAAAGTTTATTTAGGATCAAACACCAGATGTTATAAAGGTCATTAATGTTTTCCATGTAACATTCTGTTTGCTTCTCAAAGCCTCTGCCAAGATTTTTAGAGGTATGTTCATAAAATGCCTTGGATGTCTCATACAGTGTAAAAGGTACCAAGTTTCTAAACAAATTTGTGATACATCAGTAGCATCTCAGAATAATATGTTCTTACTCCTTGGAGTTGTTCAGGTCAGCTTCCTCAGCAACTGAATGCTTACACTTGGAATTAAAAAAATAAAAATAAAATCCATATTGTTTATATTTTTAGCAGTTTTTCAGATTTAAGAGTGTTACATTAACCAAAACACAGCCTAGCTGTAAATTTAGGTTTCACAATCTATCCCCACTGAATGTTATTTTTATGATATAGCAACCTTATGACGTGTAGCATTCTTGGATGGTGTTCTGCTGGCATTCAGTTCAACCAGTTTAGAAATTCAGAGGAGGATGCAGGATTACTTGCAGAATGGATGCACTGAAAGACATTGTTCCAGTAACAGTTCATCATATAAGAAAAACAGGTCAGTTAGGGATGGCAAAGATACTGTTTTGTTTCATTTTAAGATAGGTACACAGGCTTGATACATTTTCCAAATTACCATATGTAAACAGTCTTATGAGTGTTCAGTGACCCATATATTCATCCTTTTTCATTTCTGCTCTGCTAAGGACAATGGGAGATCTTTGTTAACCTACCCAAAGCTATATATCTCTTTGTTTCTAATCAGTGTGTGCACACGTGGTCATTTGCTGCTGTCCTGTGCGTGTTCCCTCACCCCCTCCCCAAGTTCTCGTCCTCTAACATTTTGTCTTCTGCCTTGACCTCTTTCAGTTGGAGCAAGGCAGGTTTCTTTAACAGTGCCAGTACTAGATCCTTATTAATGTGGTTCCTTGTGCCTGAAATGAGGTGAAAAGCAATTATGTGAGCAGCTGAGCAAGCAAATGAGAAGGGATAGCACCTTGCAGCAAAGTGGTGAGCAGATGTAGGATGGGGCCAGCATCTTTTCAGGTAGGATACCTGTAACAAGACAGGCTTGATGGACACTCCTAATTGCTAGGTACTTCCTGTCAAGAAGGAAAAAAAGAGAGAGGTGCATTAGGTGTTCAAGGCATGGCATTTTTCTTTCCACACAGAAGATCTTGGGAGTTCACTTTTCAATTTAGTTAATTTTGTTATTACTGCAATTGAATCTGCCTATGCTAAATATTTCTTTATGTACAGCCTAGTTGCCTGAAGTATTATTTTTTGAGCTGCTTTAAAATTATTCCTGCCTCTATTACGTTGAGATTTCAGAAGTGAGTACTGTGTCCTTTGGGAACACTCTTGCCAGTGGAGCATGCAGGGAGGTTGACATGCTTGGCCACTAACAGGATGCTCTTTAAATAAAGCTCCAGGTTGCATTAGACTTCCATTGTTCTAGACTTTGTTGCAAACCATTCTAATTAATTACTTACTATCATATCATCAGAAATAAACTACTGAATTTCAGCTGCCAGTTACCTCTTTCTGTGTATTTTGTAGGCTAGGAGCCAAGGACCATGTTCTGTAGTAGCAGTCTTAGGGACCTTATTTGTCCATGTCAATCAACTCTGCAAGATGTATTTTTCAATAAGAGCATCTATCTTTGGAGGAAAAAAAGAACCACAAAAAAAACACCCAAAAAACCCCACAACCAAAACCAGTAGGATCCAAGCCTAAATAATTAAGGCCAGAGCCTTAGCTAGTGTGAACAGGAATATAGAAATCATGGGATACACAGCAGATGTTACCAGCTCAACATCAGCTTTTTTTATTTTACAGCTGTGATGGAAACACTGACCGTATGTTACAAGTAACAATTAGACTTTTTGTATATTGTAGCTGGCTTACTCTTTTTTATTTTTTTTTCCTACCCCTTTCCCCCCTTTTCTCTTCTTGCTCTGTTGAATTATTTTATTAGAGTTCAAGATCTGGACAAGTCAGGCATTCCTGATAAACCTCTGTTACCAGTACAGCACTTAGTAATAAAACTTCAGAACAAAGGGAATGAAAAACATATTTCACAATATTTATTTCCTTCAAGTCTTAGAATAGACCAATACTTTTCCTCAAGTTCTTTTGCAAGCATTCAGGTATCATTGGGTGAGTTAAGTATAGAGATGAAAAGATATGTTTCAGCTACATGAAAGAGGTTTATACTGTCATTTCAAAATGGAAAGTGGAGTATGCATAAAAAGTATGTCTTGCAATTTAAAGACTGTGTTTTGGCTAAACCATTACTGGACTGCTCAGAATATTGACTGACAGCACAGAGAAGGAAGGAGGTGACTTCAGTAAATGCAAAGTGTCTCTTACATGATATCTAAAATTAAATATAATAGGTACCTTTCAGTACATAGTAAGTCTCTCGGGTTAAACTCCTGCTCACTTTCCACTTAACCTTTCAACCTAATCAAGAAAAAGTTAGGTTAAGGTAGTAGATTCTTTTCTTTGAATGAGAAGTTTTATCCTTAAACTGGGAGACTGAGTTTAGGGCAAAACCCAGGAGACAAATCTGGAGCAGTCATAGAAAAGAGCATCTTTTCCATGCACAGGAATGAGTGGTTAAACTTTAAGCTAGGATTCCTTGCAACTGGCTTGAGCTCAGTATGGAAAAAAAGATTTAGTAAGTTAAAAAGGAATAGAGACAGGGTACATTGAGAAGAAATATATCCAATTTTTGACAGAAGGCCTCTTTACCATTAATTCCCACTGCACAGAGGTGAGCTCCACACAGTGCACGAGGGACCTGCTTGATAAGTCTAGCTGCTCTGCAAGGGCAAGGCTACGAGAGAGATCTGAATGTGTCCATCTGTGCAAGGCACTGCTTTCAGCTTTTCTGGCTCTGAAAGTTACTCTAAAAGTAGAGATGATAAGACAAAGGTAAGGTAAAGAGACCTGCTCAGAACAGGAGGGTGCTGTGCATGCATTCTGAGCGTCAAATCAGAGGGCTTTGGTCTTCCTGTGACAGGACTTGTGGAGATGCTGTACCAGCTGTGTAGTGAGGAGTAGACTCTGTGACCCCTGTGACTGATTTCAGTGTTGCATGGTAATAAATCCAGGCACTGTGGACTGAGCAGGAGTGCTCCAACCTGCAGCATTCAGTGGTGATTCTTGCAGCTGCAAGGACGAGTGCCTCCAGAGCGCTTGGGTTTTCTCTCATGGACACAACAGGCTGCAGCTACATCTGATGGCCAAGGCTTTGCCCCACAATCCCTGGCTGCTTCGGTTTGCTTTCATGCAGACGGATTCTAGGATGCAGCTGTGGATGTGTGTGAATGAGAGATTAAATTTTGCTTATAATTTTATCACACAAATTTTGTCTGTTTCCTACCTGATGCACTTTGAGACTAGGATAAACCATCTAATATAATCAGTTATGTAGATTCTCTGCATTTAGTTTGCTTCATGTGGGCTCTGGAAGTGGGACTATTACATTAAGAGTAGTTTCCTTGATGTACAATTAAAATCAGCCACTTTTATAACTTGCTGTTGCATGTGTGAATCTGGCTTGGCATAATTAGTTGTAAGAACCACAAAAGAACTTCCTATGTATGATAATTTTTTTCCCTCCTAACTCATCAGCTAAAAGAGCCATAACTGTGGAGGTTTCATATCCCTCCTACTCCTCAGGACTTGGTCTGCAGTTGCTAGTAAGCATGAGTCAAAGTAGATTTCAACTGATTCATCAGCTTCACAAATGCTAGTAAAGAAGTAGAAGTTGATAAAATCATGAATCTTCACTTGGCAAAGAGGAAAGGAAAAGATTAATGAAATTTGTTGGCTGGAATTGAAGATTCACCTACTCCTACTGACCTAAAGGTGACAGCCATATGGTGGAGGGAATATGAAGCTTTCAGGAAACAGAGTTCTTGGAGCAGAACTGCTTTCTTCCAGAAGGACAGTATTTATATTTCAGAAAGGACTGGAGGTGGCTGAGGAAATTTCTCAGCCCAAGCCACTCATCCTGCTCTGGGCTGGATTGTAGCATCTTCTCCAAAGGGTAGACCTTTACAAAAGCTTCAGGGTGTCAGGGAGATATCTCTGGTCCTTCAACCTCAGCTCTAGCTGCTTTTCCTTCATCCTCTGAGAAGCATCCTTTGCTTCCTGCTGAGGTGTCCCTGAGAGCTGTGTCCCTGTCCTGGGCTGGGGACAAGGAGCCCTCCCGTGCCTCTGCCCTCCCTCCAGGCATGCAGGAGTCTCCCATTCATTCACTCTTTCATCCATTCAATCCACCTAATAAGAACACGCCGGTGTGGGAGGCTGGGATCACACCAAGCTTGGCAGAGCTGTCAAGTTCTGAAGGAGACATGAAGCTCACAAAGTGATACCGCGTCACACCCGCAGCACCCGGCAGTGCCGATCTCAATATGTATTATTTTGCAGTCACATCCTAGCAACCGAGTCAAATAGAACATAAAACACAAAAACAAAGAGTTCATGTTAGAATTACCCTGAAGCGTGCCTGAATTAATTATGCCTCTTAATTTTTTGGATAAAAATCAGGTGCTTATTTCATTATTTATAGCACAAAATCAAAACATCACTCTTTTATTTATGATGATGATTCTGCCCAGATTGTGTTGGTTTTCTACGGCAGCTATCAACAGCAGCTCTGGAAAGCTTGACATCTTTCCATGCTTATCGAGATCTGGGAATGAAGTGGATTTTCCCTAGACTTTAACTGTAGTTTAGAAATTTTAAAATAACAATTAAAAAAAAAAAAAAAGAAAACAACTAAAGAATTTGAGTTTTGTATGATTGGTGAAAAAGTATTTTAACCTTTTATCTAACGTATGAAATAAGTTGTAATAACTATGTGGACTACACACACCACAGAAGTACAAAATATTTACACATTCATCTTGAGAACACTTTTGTGAGACATACGTTGGCTACTCTGCTAACTAGTTACAGGAAATTTAGATTTATCAAAATGAGTACTTACCCTACGACCAAAAGAGGAGGTATGTGCTGCCATTTAAATTTCCTGAGATGATAAATATACATTTAAAAGACGTGATTTGCCAAGACAATATTATCTAGAGAATTAAAATTAGTTTGGAAAGGTAGTGTATTCTCCAAGCATTTACGCAGGAGCCTGTGCACACTCTCAACTTCAGACAGCTCATTTAGTTTCAGTTAGTTCTCTTCAGCAAATAAAATGGGATCTGGTAAACTGTAACATAAAGCATTTCTGTAATCTGCGTGTAACCTAGAACAAAGACATTTTTAAAAATGAGAAATCTGTCCCACAATTATATCCCTTTGGCTTTTCTGCCAGTGGAACTGTCCTGCAATCAAAGTTGTTCTGCTTTAAATCTGAAATACTGTAGTGATGGATGAGTCATGCCCCTAATTTAATGATATGAACCAATGAAAATTGAAAGGAGTTGCTCCTTTCCAAAGCTGGTTTTGCAGCCTCCTCCTATTTAACCAGAATGTTTGCATTTATTATTATTTTCACCCATCTCTCAGTCCTCATTAATATTAATCCTTGCATCCACATTAACATGAGCTGCAGGAGCTGTAGCATGGTACTGCAGAGTAATTGTGTTTATAACTGTAAATGCAATTGATTGCCATATGAGCATGAACTTCTCATATAGGGTCTATTACACCGGGAAGAAATGTTTTAAGTGAATTCCAGTGTCACCTAAATTGATAGTTAAAGGTATGAAATTCAGCACTGATAAATGGAAATGCTTTTTTTACACAATACATGATTTAACTGTGGGCCCGCCTGCCACAGCAAATTGTTCAGACCAAGATTTAGGATTCAGATTTAGATGTTTATATTGAAATCAGAAATACCTGATGTTATATATAATACAACACATAGTGAAAAGGATATTGAGCCACGTGTTCTAGGATGTAAATCAGTCTCTAACTGCTGGGGAGCAGGATATGAAAGCAAGCTGCTAACATCTGCCCAATAATGAGCTTTTGCATATCTCCTGATATATTAAGTATGATCAGCATCAGGCAAAAACTGCTGCTTTGGTTCAGACACAGAACCTATTGTTTCCAAAGGTGCTTTCTTATACTCTTCCTAGCAGGAAGCTATTGCACTCCAGTTCTCAGAAAAGCAAGGCAGAAAATATCTTCAAACACATGGCATCATACCATTTTTCCTCCAAAGATCCCATTTAACTTCCTTTGCAGACAGGCAGGATTCAAGATCAGTCTGACTACCTCTTGTGTAAATTTAAGAGTTGAAACTGGTCTGCAGATCATGTTTGCATCCCTCTGACTTATGAAAGCATGGAGTTGCAGGCCAACACCTTTGACAGAGAGGGTAGATTGTGTGAAAAAGCTTTTGACCCAATATTGTGTCATTCCTACGGTGCACAGATACTTAACTAAAAAATCCTATGATAGGCATGACAGAAAGTGTGTAATCTGGGCACCACTGAGTCAAAATTCTTGATTATTACCAGTTAATACTCAGTGGTGTTTGTCATGGAGAGATCTGATGGCACACAAACTGCACATGTTCCCTTTACTTAAGCCACAGGAGATAATACTTTTCTGGGCTACACCAAATATGTTAATTTGGTTCACAGGACCAGAGCAGAGCTAATCAGAAGTAGATGCTCTGATATTGTGCACTTCAAGTGTCTGTAGATTGGCTACCGCTGACTGCACTGACCTCTATAAATGACTTGGCCTTCACAAACTTGCTGTTTTACAAAGTGGTCATCACCACACCAGTGTAAATTGCCTGAGGCAGCTTTCCTCTTTTCCCCACATCTTTTAGCATCATTCATTCTCAAGTGTTTTGGTTCCCTCTGCAAAGGCATTAAGACATTTTTTCAATCTCTGGTACAATAAGTAGCTTGAAAAATATACTTCAAGTGGGTTTGACAATTCACAAGGACTATGAAGTCATAGCTTAAAAGTGATGTCAGGCGGCAGAGCCAGGAAGAAAACGGAATTTCTCTTCTTGAAACAATGCCTGATTTTGAAATAATGAGAAATGTAATTATCTTGTAATTATCTCTATTTACCATTATGCAAGTACTCTATATTATTAACTGGTGGCCCTGGATGGCCCCCAATGTGCTGAGGAGGTGGGACCTCTTTTTCTGTTTTGGGAAAGTCACATAGCAAACACTTAGAGCTGCTTCTCTTCTGCTGCTAAGAAATACCTCTAAGAGTGCCATGGAAGATGCCATGGCAGGTGTCAGTCAATTCCAGCAGTTCCAGAAGTGTTTACCCATATCCCACCAGGAAGGCAATGGTTTCAAAGGGGTGGGTGAGCATCCCCACCCTCCTGCAGTCTGTGTTGAAGGGGAAGATGCTGCTTTTACCCAGCTGACAATCAGTAGTTGTGCAATTTGAAGCAGTTACAGCCCCAGCACTCTCAAAGTCACCATCATTCCCACATCATAGTGTCCTTGAGAGTACAGATGCTGCAAGTCCTAGAAGACAAGTATTCTGGGCTGCTGGTAAAATTGGAAGAAGTTATGCAAAGCACAGATAGGACATTCCTGAACTGGAAATAAATAGTGCAGTGATTTTCAAAGCATTAGCAGCACAGCACTATCCTGCAGCAGAACACTCACAAACCCCAGATATATCCTATAATAACAAATACAGAGCTAAAGTAAAAGGAGAGGGAGCAATATGGTTACTATCTGATAATATATCTACCCTCTAGCCGCTGCTGAAAGACATTCTGGCCCACACTAGATTTAAGATGGATGAGAAGTTTTCTGTCAAACAGGCAAGGCTTAAAAGAGTAGAGGAACTGAAGGTTTGATCTTTAACACCAGATGGAAAAGAGAAAGATGAAAGAAAAGTTAATCAGAGACTTTCCTTAAGCTCTACTGATTACTGGAAAGCTTTTGACATGGTCTGTAGTATGCAGAAGTGAGTGGTGAGCCTTGATATTAACCAGCTCACCTAACAGTTTTTTTTCCCCCTGAGCTTAACAACTCGGTCAGTAGCCTGCTGGTGACTTACTACAGTTTCCATTGCTAAAACTGACAACTTATTTTTTTTCCTTCATGACCCTCCCAAATGGCACTAGCAAATTTTTCCTTTAAAAGTCAGTCTTGCCCCTCGTGAAACTAGCAATGGGAGAAGGTCAAGAAAAGAAGTGATTATCATCTCCCAGGATGCAGAAACTGCTTTATGAGCAGGTGCTTTAGGTCAGTTATTTAAAGAATAAGGACCCAAGTGGCTTTTGAGCAGACGATCTCTGTAAAGGTTTAGTGCTTTTGGTCCATTCTGAAGAACTAACTAGCTCCACTGTCGTTCTTTAAGCCACACAGGAAAATAGCCAATGTACTGGACTCCACAGGGGGAGACAGCTGCAGGGCTCTGCTCATCCTGAACTACTGAGCAGCCCTCAGCTATGGGCCAGTCCTTGGTTAAATGTTCCCCCTCACCTGGAGAAGCCAGGAGAATATCAAGTATCTCAGCAGAAGCGGCCAGCACAGAGTCTCAGTGCCTGTGTGGTGGAGTCTGAGGTACCTTTTGAACCAGAATTACCCAGGCTGCTGGCAGCGAGTGATTGCACCCAGCAGATCAGTAGCATTCGTCCCAGTCTGTCTGAGATCTGAAGTGATGACCCAACAGATCATGTCTCCAGGCAGCCCTATGACTTACAGCACCGTGGAGCTGCTATCCATCCTCACAGTTCCTGCACAGGAGATGAGAACGATGTCATCTTATCAGTAGTTTGCATATGGGCAACGGATGCACAGAAGACTACGGGATTTGGTTCAAGGTCACGCTGTCTGTGTCTCAGAACTGAACCTCTCAGACACAAGACCTTTCTACCTCATTCTTATATCTAAAGTCTATGAATATATTTTTCCCTTATGGTTTAAGCTGGACTGTTGGTTCCCAACTTTGAAGCAGTTTCCTGCCTTTCTATGGCATGAATGTTGAATTCATCCATTGAAAGCATATGGGCTTTTCCTAGCAAGCGAGTTTACAAACTTGGAAAGGCATGTGAACCAGAGTTTGAATCTCAGCCAAACAATTTGTTCTGGCTTTAATCAAGATGTCTTCTTTTAACTTCAAATATCATTTTTTAAAATCCCATATCAAAACTTCTAGTGTCACACTATGAAATCAATAAATGCTACCAGCCATTCAACTCAGAAGTACTTCAAAGCAGCCTGAGTGATAAGCATTATTTTATTTTTAAAAATATTCATCAAAGAGATGCAGTTAATATGAAGGCAAAACAAAATTAACAACAACAAAGAAATGTGTCAGTTGCATTTTGAACTTGCAGAATACCACAAATCCTGCTACTAGTTTTGCTTTTAAAGTTTCTTTTTCCATCTCTATATTGACACATTTTAACATTTCCCTTTTCCTCTTCTCATCTTATCAAGTAATTTAGTTGTGCAAACCTAGTTTTAATGCACTCATTTGATTGATCATATATTTGACGTTATTTCACACCTTAAAGGAACAAATTTTTGAACCTGATTCTCCCACATAGAATTCAGCCTGAGGAACCAGTCCGGGCTGAACTGTGCAATTTAATTGTGTGTTGAAGTCTCATCAAGTTCAGTGGCTCTATGTTTAAAGCTAGGTATGTGATTATGAGCATTCCTGAGTAAGGGCCATGGATTTTTATCTTATTCCATAAATATTTCAATGGAAAAGCAAGGGAAGTGTTCATGAATAAAGTTGCAATGCAAATAAGAGTTTTAAGCAAGGCTTTTGTTCATTAGTTATAGCAACCACTATATAATTGAATAGTGTATTGTAGTGGTACTTAAATTTATGTCTTAGAGATAGTTGGGCTGTAAGGATTTTCTTAAGTGATTGTTTTTTAAGTGTTCATTAACATTTTTTTCTAGACTGGGGAAGAACTCATGTATATTTTTCCAGGAGATAGATCTGGGTTTTGTTAGATTCAGATCACTGAAGTCAGGTACCTAGCAGGGAGAGGCACGTCTGTATGTAGCCTTGGGGGAAGTCCTCTCACCTGGCTTTAAGTGTCCACAGCACAGGCACCAGCTTCAGTCCCCCTGGCCTCTCCTCACAGGCAGTAGAGCAAGATCAGTGCTTCCAGTGTGTCAATCCTCTGATTTGCTTTAGACATTGATTTGGGGAGGAAATGAATCATGTTGTAATGTGCCCTTGCTTGCTGGGGACTATGAAAGTGTTTAGGGCTGAGATTCGCTCACTCTCACCTTTTTATTTGAGGTGCCCTACAGTACCTCCCTGGCCTCCCTGCTGCCCCAGTGCAGCCTCTCAGAGATCCTGTGTCCCATGGGCATAGCTTGGATATCCCAGAGAAATCTAAGATGCCACAGAGACCTCTTTTTAGGTGACTGAATCCTTGCCAGATGCCAACTCAGATGCAGGTTTTATCCCAAGGTTGGAATCTATGCAGTGGGCCCATGAAAAAATGGAGCATGTTCAACGCCTGGAGGTGAAGGCCAAATGAAACCTGAGAACATATTCCCCAGGAAAATGATTCATAGAAAACTATGGGAGCAGCTCTTTTAAACTGTAAATTTTGACACCTAATCTCAATAGCTGAAGAGTTTAAGCAAAGAATATCCAATGGCTTGATTCTGGGTTGAAGGTCAGGATTTCCAGTGCTTGGTGTGTTTAAAAAAATTAAGATAAAAATTGGAGAAAACTATGTTATGAGGTGTGTGAGTCCCAGTTTTTCCCACAGAAAAACAATGAAAAAAGGCAGAACGAGACTAATTAACCAGTTTTCACCTCCTAGCTCCCCATGCTGGGTGAGACCACAACATGAACATGTCTTGCTGCCCCATTATGTTCCACACTGCCCTGTGGAGTTTTCCTGGCTTCTCCCATAGTGAGGCTCAGTGGCAGAGAGTGAGGCCTCTCTCAGTGAACCACTGGGCTCTCTCTGTTGCTGGTGTGCACAGCTGGGCCATGAGGCGGGCACCCTGTCTGCAGTTATCCACAGATTTATCCAGGACACAGTGGTGGTGTCAGCTGCTTTGTGGGTTGTGGCTCTGTTCAGCCAGGCCCTGGCCAGTGCTGGGCGCTGCCAGCCTTCTGCTGGCCTTGTGCCCATGGCAGGAGTCTCCCCCGAGTCTCTCTGGCCATTGTTTTTCACGCCCAGTGACTCGTCCCAGGCTGCCGGGCTCAGCACCACCCTTGTGCCCTCTGCAGCCCCCGTGCCAACCTACAGCTCAGCTGCAGTTTGTGCTTGTTGGAGATGCACTTCACCCCTCTCTGCCTCCTCCTCCTCCAGCAGATTTATCTGGATGGGTGGAGTAAGGGTGCTTTCTGACACAGCTCCTACGCCTTGGTCTGCAGCTTTCACCTTCTCGTGTTGATTCCTCAAGGAGCCTCTAATGAGATGATGGATATCTCAGTCTTTGCACATTTTCAGAAGAATGGTAAGATGTAATTCAGATAGAGGGTAAATCCACTCATCTGATTTAAAAAAAAAAAAAAAAAGGTAGCCAAAGAATAATTAGTTTAAATTAAAAGTAATGGAAATGGAAACACATCTATCTGAGTACACTATGCTAGGAAAATTTCCAAAACAGAGCATAAACAGTTTTCTCAGCACCAAGTTACCCTGGCTGGGGCTTCTCATGTTTAACAGTTGATTAGTACTGCCACTACCAACTGTCCATCCCCTTATCCTTTTATCCAGTGATAATCACCAGCTAGCTCAACTGGGGTCATCCAGAAATGGGACCAAAGGCTAGAAAACTATACTGCCGAGGGAATGATACCATGAATAAGGAAATAGAAATTCTAGTGTAAAAATATTTATTTATTGTTTATATCCATGGCTGTGTCTTATGTCTGAGTTTTTTAATTGTGGCCGAGAGTGACTATAGTATACTGTGTAGCCTTAACAGCTTTGGTCTGTAAGAGTTCTTAAAAATGAAACATCTGGGGAACCTTAGCTTCTGTGAGAGTCATTAAGACCATGGAAGAACCCCAAAAGGAATGTTCAAAATCTAGATACAAGATGAGTATGTTCTGGAGTCAGACACTTCACTCCTGGCATAGGACTGGCATAGAGTTAGGGGTGGGGAAGGGCAGACTTTCAGAGCAATCCCATTCATCCCAGAAAGTCTCTCTGTAACTGGTGTCCAAGCATCATCTCTGGCTAGAAAGAAAAGGAATTTCACCAAGGATGCTTCAGCAGTGGCTGGTGAGCTCCAGGAGGGCCTGGCAAGGTCTGGCAAGCAGATTTACCTTCAGTTTTCAAACAAGTCAGCCCTTTGTCTGACTGGACTTGTTTCTAACCAGGAATTCCAACTGCTTTGTAGTTTAATCCATTGTTCTGTACTGCTGTTTTGGGAAATTTATGAACTCTTTGATGCTACCTTCTCCTTACAAAAAGGTTTTAAGAGTAGGACATTGTGTAACAGTGTGTGCATTTGGCACAACAGCCAGTAAATAGGATATTTCTTGCTAGCTACACGATTTGTGGTATGTTTCATCTTCCGTCTTCCATAGCATCATTTTTAAGTGTCCCTGTCCTTCTTGTCCATTACACTGCCTTTGCCAGCAGTGTGGAAGCGAGCATGTTGTACCCAAGGATCTGCTGTGTTCCAGCTACTTTCCTCACCTAGGCTGGGTGTGGGGCACTGGGAAGGCAGGAGCTGGGGGAAGGGGGAAGCTGAGCACAGCATGGGAGGTTGAGAATGCCCCAGTTCTGGGTAAGGTGAAGAACTGAAATTTGAAGCCTAATCTGCACAGGCAACTGCAACTTTGCAGAGGCAGCTGGAGCTTTCTGGCCGTGGTGAGGGCAGTGTGTTGATGCCGGAGTGTTAGTGCAGGGAGAGTGGATTATATTGGGAAGGCTTGTCTCTGAGACAGCAGACTGAACACGAGCCAGCAGTGTGCCCATGTGGCCAAGAATGTCAATGGCACCTGGCCTGTATCGGGAATAGTGTGGCCAGCAGGAGCAGGACAGTGATTCCTCCCCTTGCTTGGCACTGGTGAGGCTGTCCCTTGAGTGCTGTGTCCACTTCTGGGCCCCTCAGTTTAGGAGGGACATTGAGATGCTCAAACATTTGCAGAGAGGGGCAGCAAGGCTGGTGAAGGGTCTAGAACACAAGTCCTGTGAGGAGAGGCTGAGAGAGCTGGGGTTGTTTATCCTGGAGAAGAGGAGGCTCTGGGGAGACTCATCACTCCCTGCAGCTCCCTGACAGGAGGGCACAGCCAGGTGGGGGATGCCTCTTCTCCCAGGAGACCAGGGACAGGACAAGAGGACACAGCCTTAAGCTGTTCCAGGAGAGGTTTGGGCTGGACATTAGGAAGACATTCTTCACAGAATGAGTGATTGAGCATTGGAATGGGCTGCCCAGGGAGGTGGACGTGTCACTGTCCCTGGAGGTGTTTAATAAAAGACTGGATGTGGCACTCACTGCCATGGTGTGGTTAACAAGGTGGTGGTAGGTCATAGCTTGGACTCCCTGATCTCAAAGATCTGTTCCACCCTAGTCAATTCTGTGATTCCCTGGAAGAGGACACATCTCAGTGCGTTGGCATCTACTAATTTTGATCTAATTTGCAACTGTGTACATTTAGGATGGCAATGCTAGCATGGAAGGAAGGTCCTCAGCTGTAACTAAGTTACTGTTCATCAGCTAATGTGTTTTCATGAACCCTGTTGGTTTGCTTTTCGTACCTGCTAATGTGATATAGTGAAGGCTATTTGGTACTGTGCATGCAAAGCTAAATTAAGCCTGGCAGGCAGCCCAGGAAGCCCTGCCACGTGTCCCAGCTGCTCACGGCACTCACGGTGTGCTCCGCTTCCCCAACTTTGCTATGATTTGGCATAGAGTAAACAGATAAAGTTCATGAAGAGGGTTCCTTGCAAAGATGAACTGAGTTTGCAATTCAATTTTTTCTCATTTTTTTCCGTAGTTTCAGAGATGAATATGGCCAGACTCCTCCCTCCACAGGTGAAGTCAGCAAATTGGTGGAGACATTACAGACTGACTTTCAGGAAAAGAGGGAAAAACGATTTTATTTTTTTTCTAATTCTGAGCACCATTACCCCTCACCTCTGAACCAAGAAAGACTTTATGTGGTGTCATAATTTAGCAAATTACTTCCTCAAAGGAAGGTCAAACATTTTACCATTCGATCAATAGGAAGCGACTTACAAATCATGTGTATTGATCATCGTAATCATTCAGAGGAATGTAGGGCAGACACTAAAATCACATGCACTTAGTCTTAATTGCCCACATTAAAGCAATTATGTCCCAAAACTGTCATTGTCTAATGCTATGCACACTACCCAGCATGGTAACTTTTAGCCATACATATTTAATCATAAATCAGCCTCTTAGGTCTATTGCACTAAAGACTTACAATATTGCTGTAATTATGCAAATATAACTATGTCCTTTTTCATCAATGTGTAAGATCGTGTTGCTTTAGGGAGCCAAGTGGAGGAAAATAAACCCCTCTATTAATGCAGCTGGCATTTAATACATATATTTTACAGCTGTGCTATGTGTTCATGACACAAGTACTTAAAGTGACCTTAAATTGCTAATGAACAGAGAGCCTTTGTAAAAGCAGTCACAGGTCAAGGACTTGTAGATAAAACTTGTTGAGAGGTACATTGATGGTAGGCTTGTGTCAGGAGAGTGCTATTTGTTTGAGGATGTTTATAAACATTATTTTCCAGAGGATCATTTCAGCTAAAAGTGTCCCAGACAAATACCGATTGGTAGAATTGAAATAAATGTTTTCTGATCTTGTAAACATAAGGTGGGGCCTTTTTCCTTTTGTCAAGGAAGCCAGTGTGTTGTCTCAGGAAAGTTTTGTTTTGGTGAACTGAAAGATTGGTCAGGAGTATATTCCTTTTACCATTCCACAAACTATTTCTAAACAGATCTGAAAAACTAACAATTCTTGGTATGTTACATACCTTGTATTTTGCAAACAAGAATGTTTGAAATCACAATTATTATCTAATACAGAACGGCCAAATTTAAGAATTTCTCAGAAAATATCAACTTAAGACTCTTAAAATAAAGGAGAGCAATTCTTCTGCCTTCCTGGGAAGAGATCTAGACTTGCCTCAGACAATTCCCAAGCAGCTTTCCAGAAACATCATCTAACATAGCTCAGAACAGAACAGGGCATGGAAAGAAAAAAATACAGGAGAGACTGCATTGTAACACTGGAGAGCAAAAGGAAGGACCTTCACACTACTTCATCTACAGCCTGCTCTCCTTTCTTGACTCCCCTCCCAGAGCAGTCTGTGCTCTGGCTCTGCATGCAGAGGCACAAAGGGAAGATGCAGAGAGGGAAGACAGGCTGCTGGGAATGCCAGGCACCACCACATTACCATTTCCTGCTCCTCTGAGCCTCATGGGAGCCTGAAACATCACATCATCTAGCTAGTGCTGATCACATCCGTAGGTCTGCAAAATGTTCTTGCACCTTCTCAGTCTTCAGCATGGTGGGCTGCTGACACACAGGCCTGAGGGTACTTCTGTGAAACCTCAAAAGGTAATGAGACATGCTGCCTTTTTGGCAACAGGCTCCAGATAAGGCATCTGCATCTTCACTGGGAGACGTGCAAGCTGCAGATCTCTCAACAGGCTTCAGAGCTGCAGAAATGGTGCATGGAAGCTAAGAGCTAAATTGGTTCAATTCTGGGAATATGTCTGACTCCAAATCTCAGGAATACTTATTTAAACAAGTTTTTGGGAATGTCAGCAGCATTTCTCTTCTCTGGGGGTCTTAACCTACTCAAAGCAGCAATGTGTAGAGCATAGGATACCCTGTAGGTCACGTGTACCCATGTGGGCACTGAATCACAAGTAATTTAGTAGGGGCATTTAAAAGAGAGAAAGTATGTAATTTCTCTCAGAAACCCTTAGCCCCAAAAGAGTGATTCAAGCATTAAACACTGAGCAGAGGAGAAAGCTGTTTTGGTGGAGCAAAACCGACATAAAATGTGTGGGCTCAAAGTTGCACCAAATCTGATCAGAGTACCAACCGGGTTACATGCTGGCCCTGGATATGGCCAGTTTGGGGGTTATCTCCCGTGTCTCCATGCACCACTCCAGCTGGGTGGTGAGGTGCTGCAGCATGCCTGATGGCTCGGGAATCCCAGCACTTCCTGAACTCACTCGTTCTTTCAAGTAGCAATGAAGTTGTTTGCCTGGATCCTTTATGAAAGTTAAAATTGGTTTGTCATTTTCTTTTCGCTTCTCACACCTTATCTAGTTTCTACATTCTTCCCACTTCAGTAGTCAAAGTGATTGAAAGCCGAAAACTGAGCAGATCTGTCCCTGCAGCAACTTTCCTCGCGTTTCTCATTTACCGCGTCATCAAACGGGCTCTTTGTCTTTGCAGTCCCCTGATGTTGCCTCTGTTACATGGTGATATTCTTCAGGTCATGGGGGTTAAAAGGGGGCTAAAAAGGAGATCATATTGGACTTGCTTTACACAGACATGTAGCATTAGACCCAACGCCCAATAGAGGAAAGATATACTACTCCTATTTGATGAGCAGCAGGCCAATAAATTCATTAATCATCATTTTATGCCTCATCAAACACTACCCAAGTTCCTCCATGGGAGTTATACAAATTAGCCACTGAAAAGGCAGTAATTTTAGTTTAGCTAGGTAAGTGCTTTTTGATTGCCTTCCTGAACAATGCTTCCCTTGACAAGATAATAAATCAGCCCTTTCTGAATCAGAAGTGCAGCAAGTGCGAACAATAACTCCACATAGTTTCTCCGCTGATTTCAGCTGGAAGGCCTAAGAGGATGATCTGGGATCAAAGTCTCTTATTTTATTGCAGAGCAAAAGCTTTCTTTATGAAGAAGAGCTACAGAGAAATGAGGGAAGGGGGATTTTTTAATCAATTAATGAGAGAAAAAGTCCTGAAACAAAAAGGAGGCCTAAGTCTCCGATTGCAGGGATGCTGGGAGGCCGGCAGGGCAGCTCAGGCAGGAGCCGGCTCTGCCGCAGGTGAGGCTGGAAGCACAAATCGAGGAGCTGCTCCGGTGGAGAGTTACAGATTACCAGGGCAAGTCAGAATACAGACTGTATTTAATCTGCAACCAATTGATTCCTTGAGTGTTTCAGGTATTTGTAGTGTAGGTTTAGATTTGTTGGGTGGCTTTACAGTGGGAAGCCTTGAGGCTGTACTGTCTTATCTTTTTTTTCAAATTGCTGCCTCTGACAGTATCATTTTTTTTAACTTGCTCGTAAATCATTTCACTAATCAGCTGTCACCAGCCAACATGCGTACATTGGCATTCAGCCGGAGAATTTGTTTTGGAAGGCCTTTAGCAACAAAAACTATGCTTGTATCAATAACCGTCTGTTAATGTCTCATGCATACGGATGTAGAACACGGGGCGGAACGAGGGGAGACGGCACTAAGGGAGAACAATTTTGTTGGATGGAACAGGGCAAGAGCATTAACTGCCACGCAGGGCGCACCTTCCCCTCGCCCGCCGCGGCTTGGGTGAGGAGCTAGGTGCGGGACCTGCGGCCGCGCTGCGCGGGGCTGCGCGGGGCCGGGCGCGGAGCCCCCCGCCGATCCGCCGCGGCGGAGCTCGGAGCTTCCCTCTCCCCGAGTCTAGACCCGAGGTATTTTAAGTACAGTGTGTCTCTTCTCCTCTTCATTAACTTTCCCTCCACACATCACTGCATGCCTCTGAAAATAACTTGGCAAACTGGGAGCCGTTTATCTCTTTTATCTTGGGACCTGATCCAATTAAATAAGTGCACATTTACATTTGCATCCATCAGCCATGAGCGTGGAGAGGTCTGTGGTTAGCTTTAGGCAAATGAGAGCCAATTTCAGGGGGAAAGAGGCATCAGGACGATGCCGCTCCTTTCCCGTCGCGGACGCAGGGGCGAGCCGAGCCAGGACGGGCGCGGGGCAGGATGCGGCCCCGGGGCAGGATGCGGCCCCAGCCGGCTCTAGCCGGGCTGCCCGCACGGCACCGCCACGGCAGAAAGAGGTGGTTATTGCACAAGCGCCTGCATCAACCCGAGCCGGGCTCCCTGCACGCTGCGAGTTCGCACATGCTCTAATTATAACAGATGAGTAACGCCGTGCGGAGGACATTTATTTTCTGGTAGTTGGAGGTGAGGAGATCCTCGGCTGAGGAGGCTGGAAGCGCGGGGTATGACCCCGGGGAGTCGCTGGGCACCCTCGCCCCAGCCTCCCGCGGTGTTCGGCTCCGCCGAGGTGACCCGGCAGGGATTTCCCTGACAGAAAAGTGCAGGAGGAGGCAAGAGGGGCTCGGGCGGCCCCGCCCGCCGCGGGCGCCCCTCGCCTGCAAACTGTCCGTGAAAACAGCGCGGGTTGCTCCCGCTGGGTGCCGGGTATTCAGCGAGCGCAGCCGCCCTCCAGAAGAGGGAGCGGGCTGGAGGTGACCCGGCCGGGCTCTGAAGCCGCACCTGCTGCGCGGCTCTCCGCGCCTTTGCGACCCCCGCTGCCTCCTGGCCCTCGCGGGGTCCGGCTCAGCCCTCCCGGGGGACTCCGCGGCCGCGCAAGGAAACGCTTCTGCCCTCGGGAGAAAAGTAGAAGCGCTCATGTTAGGGGGCCCCGCGTCCCTCGCGGCAGCGATAGGTGGTCCCGTGGAGGTATCGCCGAGGGTGCGGGGTGCAGCGAGGGCAGCCGAGCAGAACCGAGGTGCCGGGGCTCCGGCCGCAGCCTCGGAACAGGGGCAGGGACTGGGAACGGCGCTTTGGGACTGCCGGGGGCGGAGGAGGCGCCTGCGGAGCGCCCTCGGGCAGGAAAAGGCAGAGCCTGGGCGGGAGCCTCTTCCGCAGCCGCCCCGTCGGGCACGGCCGGCACCTCGGCCAGGCGCGGCCCGTTCATCCCTCGCCGGTCCCGGCCGAGCCTTTTCCCCGGCACAGAAAAGTCCCCGGTTTGAGTCGGGCCGCGCCGCCGGGCGAGCGCTTCCGCGGCCGCGGAGGCGCGGTGGAGGAATGCGGGGACAATGCGCCA
Organism: Hirundo rustica; assembly: GCF_015227805.2. NCBI lineage: Eukaryota > Metazoa > Chordata > Aves > Passeriformes > Hirundinidae > Hirundo > Hirundo rustica. Next base: position 10,062,810 of record NC_053460.1, read on the forward strand.
TCTGTCACCGCCGGGTCGCGCCGCGGCCGGGAGCGCCGCCGAGGGCGCTGATTTATGCTGAATGCGCCTTAGAAGATCTCGATGTAGACTTTGTCTTTCTCTGTCAGAGCCAAGTAAAAAGAAACAGCTGGCCTGAATTTTTAGCACCCATAATTAATTAAGAGCTTCATTCCTGGGATTTGATGATTCAATAAAGCAAGACCCTTATTCCCCTATGTGATTCCAGTGAATATCTACTCCACTCCAATCCTTTTGGGTCCCAAGATAGGGCAGATTAACACTCTTTTTCTGTGGGAGAGAAGGGAAAAAAATGCCTCAAGATTGCATCTGAGGCGCATACAAAAGGTAAATTCAAAACTGCCACTTGTTCTCTGCAAAGGCTCCTTATTCTCCGCCATTGATGTATTTGTGCCAGGTTTTAAAGAAACCAGAGGGGGGATGAGGAATTAACATATTGCTCATTTGGAAAAACAGCCGGTTCTGGTTTTGGTAACACTTGTTCCCTTGCCAGCCACAGATGTCCTTACTAATAATCGTGGCAGGTCACAGAAAGAGGGGAGCGGGAGGGGGGGGTGGTAGGGGCGGGGGGCGGGCGGGCTGCACTGCACTCCCGTGCCGCTCCAAGCCTTCCCCGAGCCTGGCTGCTGCTGCCGGGGCGGGCGGAACGCTGCGGAGCCGGGCGCACTGCACCGCACCGCCGGCTGAGGAATACCCAGGGCTGCGCACCGGCGCTGGGCGCCGCCTGGACCGGGCCGTGGGGACGAGTTTGCCTTTGTTCTTTTGTTTTCTTTTGTTTTCCTTTCTTTTTTTTTTCTTTTTTTTTTTTTTTTCCTAAACTCGTCTCAGTTTTGGGTTGAAGTTCCTTTCCCTATTGCAAACCCCTGTGATATTTTTTATTCGCCTCCTTTAAAGTTGCTGACCGTGTGGTTTCCCGTGTTTTCTTGGCGGAGGGGCTTTCTCGTAGCTCCTGGGCACGACGAGAGAAGATGCTGCTCCGAACCTCTTTGCCGGGGCGGGGGAGGTGTGTGGGGGGAGGTCCAATAAGCCAATTAGACGCGACCGCGCCGTCCCGGCCGCCGCGGAGGCTCCGCGCCGAGCGGGAGCCCCGTAGGTTAATCGTGACAATTGGAAAGGCAGCACTCGCGGGGAGAGCAGCGGGGGGCATGTAAACACGGTCCGGGGTGTTGAGGGTCTAAATTAGGATTTGTTTTGTTTTTAAGCGTGAAAGAGGAAGCAGCGGGGCTGCGCCAGGCTCCCCGCCTCTCTCGCTCTTCGTCCCCGCAATTGAGAACCGGGGCTGGGGATAAAGGGGGCTCCCAGCCGGAGCTCGGGGGCTGTGCTGCCTGCGGCCCGCACCCCCAGCTCTGTCTTTGCTCCCAGGACTGAGAGAATTTTGGCGTGGATGGGATGGATGGGATCAACGGCTGCAGCCCCGGGCTCGCAGCCCGCCTGGGGTCTCGTTATCCCGGGCGCGCTGAGGTGTCGGTAGGCCCATCGGAACGGGCACGGCGGACCTCGGGACATTTGTCCGGGTTTTTTCTTGGAAGCCTCATCCTTCGCCGGGGACAGGGCGCTTGGCTCAGACGGGCGGGGAGGGGGATGTCGCTCCGGCTCCCCGAGGCGAGCTGCGCTCCCTGCCCGGCGAGCTTTCCGCCGGGATCCCCGTTTGTCTCTAGGGTCCCGGATCCTCGGTCCGCCGACGTGTCGACCTGGAGACCGAGCCGTTCCTGCGGCCCCACGCGTGGGCCCAGCCAGGCCGACACGCTCGAAGGCCGCGCTGGAGGGTTCTGGGGGGATGGCGGACTCTCACCTGCGGGAGAGGGCGGCCCCTCTGCTGCACCCCGCCGCCACCTGCGCCGCTCGACCCGCACCGTCGAGGAGGGCAGCGTAGGGGTCACAGCCCCCCCGCCCCATCAAGGGCCGTGCTGCGGGGTCCGGGACAGAAAAGGGAGCCGTGGGCACGGAAAGGGGCGAGCGGTTTCTTCTGGGAACCGAGCTGCACCCTGCGGAGGCTGGGCCGTTCCCACCTGCGCCCTTGGGCAAGCACCTGCTGCCAGGCGAGCTGATCAAAGTTCAGTCTGGAGGACCCCACCGCCAGCCCCGCTTTCCCCCTCACTTGCCCAAAAAGCGCTTCGCAGCGGCAGCGAAGCCCTCCCGCCCCGAACCTCCGCGGGGCAGCCCGCGGCCCTGCCCGCGCCCCGGGAGGGCTCCGCTCCCAGCGGGAGAGCCGTTCCCGACGGCTCCCAGGGCTGCTCCTGACTAACCTGCGGCGGCTCTGACTGGCAGCAGGCGTCATTTTTATTTTAAGAGATCCTCACTTCTTCTTCCTTTTTTTTTCGCAACAAATTAACATGCTAGAGGCAAAAAAGGATAACGGTGACCCCTCCCCCCTACTCTGTTACGGAAAAGAAACTGATAAATTCGTGCTTATGTTAAAGGATGGCTATACAGTATATCTCCTGTGGCAGGGGAAAAGGGTGATGAATAAAATTGTTGTATGAAATCGTTTGGGCTACAATAATAGTTATGGTTTAAAATAGGCGACAGGCTGCAACCTAAAGGAAACGGTTAATTCCCTTAGGAATTTATACATCAAACGAAAACCGTATTGAGATCGCTAATAGACCCATTCAGAATAGCCCTGAGTATAAGGAATAGGGCTTCTGAACGAGCGAAGCTCCTAAGCTGCTTTGCAAAATAGCTTTTTCAGAGATCGGAAGATCAGCTGTGGAAAGGTAGCACGACAATTAAAAGAAAAAATCCATAGCTAGATGAATAATTGAAACCTATTTATTTTGAGGCAGTCGTTCCTCTGCGGAACCTGTTGTCTCGGGAGCGCGGTCCTGAGGGGCTTTGTCGCTCCCTCTAGCACCGGGCGCCAGGGAGTTTCCCGAGTTCAGCCGGAGGCGATCTCTGCCGGGAGACCGGGGCCGGCGGAGCCCGGGCGGGGGGCGGCCCGGGGCGCTTTGCCTCCAGCCCCGTACATCGGGGCTGCTTCCACCCGGGCCAGCTCTACCCTGCCCCTCGCCGCGAGAATTTTATCCCGTTATGAACAGGGCAGGTGAGTCCAGTAAAAGCTCACTGCTGCCCGAAAAATACGCCTTCCTGCAGGTTTCACTGACTGGAAATGAAATATCTAACGGATGAATTCCAGCGTTTTTTTTAAAAAATCATTTATCATTAATAAAATGACAAAATAACATACTATTATCCCAGGAATATTTGATTCTTTGTACATTCAGTTGAAACAAATTTGATTTTAAACGAGATTATTTACAAAAAATCTTATAATCAAGCGAACATAGACTGTATCTTTAAAACTCAAAATACAAACTACTATTTAAATTCCCGTAAAGTGTAAATATGCATGATTAAACCTGTTACAGCTAATAAATGGCTCTGACAAAGTTGAAGAGATTACAAAATAATTATCTGGCTCGTAAAGAAAAAAAAAATATGCAAGCAAACGGAGGGGTGTCTCGGCACCAGCCCCAGAGGTCCCAGTCATACTGCCATCACATCAGCAGTGTCGATGTCAGCGTACAGCTGACACCCCCAAAATCCACACTGACCAAGGAGAGACCCTTGCCCGAAGCTGGGTGCTGGAACAGTCCTCACCGTTATTTCTTTGCAAGGGACCTGGGCTGCTCGGGCAGCCGCACGAGCGGGAACCGGCATTTGCTCGGAGGTTCCGCGCTGGGGAGCCCCCGATCCTCTGGGGGACCCTCTTCCCCCTGCCTTGGGCCGTGGAGCGGCAGAACGGCGCGGAAGGGGCTCAGGGCGCTCTCTGTCCCCGCACCCAAGGGACGTCTGGCGGCTGGGATCGCCCCGGCGGCGCGGGCCCCGTCCCACCATCAGCCGCGGCTCCGCGGGCTCAGCGCGGAGCGCGGCGCGGCCCCGCGGGACTCCCGCACGGCCGAGCGGGCGGCGGGAGCCAAACCCGGGCCGAGTGTGACACCTACCTGCCAGCGCCGGGAGCACCGCGCCCGCGGCCGGCCCTGCGCGGGGCTGCGCGCCCGCGGGCCCCGCCGGGACAGCTGCGGGCCGGGGGCAGCGGCGCTGCCCGCCGGGGCTGGGGAGCGGGGGAAGGGAAAGGGGCCGCGGCGGCCCCCGCCGCACCGAGCGCCTTTGCCCGGGCCGCCGGCGGCCCCGGCTGCCGCCGCAGCACCGCTGCTGCAGCGACGCGGGCTAAATCTGGCAGAAAATCGAACTCATTAGCAAAGTTCACCAGCTGATTGCTTTGCATAAAACACGACACTGATTGGAAGTAATTAGGTTAAAAGATGGGACTGCGCTTCGATTTGGTGTTTCTAACAAGTGCTTTTGTGCGTGGCCTGATTTAAGCCTTCACCTCTGGGAACGGCGTCCCTCCCGCATCCGGCCCCGTCCCGCTGCCGCTCTCGCCTCCGGAGCCCCCCGACCTTTTAAAAATTTCCTGCCGCATCCAAAAAGGCTTCAGGTACTACCGTGAGGTCCTAGATGGAGCCCCGCGTCTCACTTAAGACGTGCTTTTATTTTTCCGCACCTATGCACGTATCTATACATTGCAAAAAGAGAGTGGTTTTGATTCTGTTAAAAATCTCTTTTAATTAAACATTTGCATTTTACAAAGGCGGCCGCAGGTTGTTTTTTGTTTTGGTTTTTTTTAATCTAATACGTATAACCTATTTTTTTTTTTTTGTCTCGTTTTTGCGTTATAGTTTAACTCACACCCAAGGGAAAAAAAACCCAATAGGCATAAAAAATTAAATTAAACTTGTATATATATATTTTAAAACTATTAAACAATTTGGAAAAAGACACAGAAATGTATATATTTATATTACGAAAACAACATTAATGCCTGTACAGTTGTCTTGATTTCATAATTTACTTCAAAGATACTGTATTATCAATTTAAATACAAAAAAGCTACATTAAATATACAGAATAAGATTTCATACAAATCTTTCTGTTTTGTGTGTGTGTGAGAGAGCGTGTCACTCGTTTGCTTTTCACTTGCTTAAGACATTTCTGGGCGGCTTCCACCCAGCCATTTCAAATAGACTCTATAAACTTCTGAAGAGGGTGCTGGGAGGGAGGGGGGAGCTGGTCTTTTTCTGTTTGTTTTGTTTTTCTTTTGGTACTGGAAAAATAACTGCCAAAGCAATTTATTATTTCTCTCAAATAAATTAAAAAAAAAAAAAAAAAAAAAAAAGGAAAAAAATAAAGAAAAAGAAAAAAAAATAAAGAGGAGGAAAAAAACACAGTCCCAGGAGGGGTTAGGGAGGAGAAGCCGATATTAAATGTTGGACATACCTTTCTTCAGTTCGTAAGGTGAGTCTTTGCAAAGGTCTACTTGGGACTGGCTCCTGATCATTTTAGTGTCTTTAGCCAGGCTCTCGGCTCTGCTGAGAACAGTCTGATTTAATCCATTGAAGTGGGCGCCGGGGGCTGCGGCGGCAGGGCCGCCGGCGGGGTGCCCGTGCAGGGCCCCGAAGGAGCCGTAGTTCGTGTAGCCGGGGTAGAAGGGCGCCGTGTAGTAGAGCGGTCGGGGCAGGACCGCCCCGTTGGGGAAGGGGCACTGCGCGGCCGGCGAGCGCGGCCGCGGCGGGGATCGGGACGGGCCGCCGCCGCCCAGCACGGCGGGGCCGGGGGGCGCCGCCTCGCCGCCGGCCTCCTTAGCCTTGTCCGCCGAGGTGGCGATCTCGGCCAGCGACCAGAGCTTGGGCTTGGCGAGGGCCGCCTGCTGCGGCGAGTGGATGACGGAGGCGCCGGTGGCGGCGGGCAGCAGCGGGTGCAGGTCGGCGGCGTGCGGCGGCCCGGCGGCGGCGGAGGGCGGGCGGTACGGCGGGGGCTCCTCGCCGCCCGCCGGCGGCGGCCCGCGGCCCGCCGGGCACGGTCCCAGCGGGGAAGCGCCGGGCGCCTTGTGGGGGACGGGCGGCCCGTCGAGCCGCTCCTCCGCTAGTTCTTTGCAATCCGAGTCGCTCAGGCCGCTCTCGGCCTCCCGGGGGCCGGGGGACTCCTGGAGGCGCTCGCAACCCGGCGCTGCCTTGGGATCCGCCGCTCCTGGTAGGGGGAGAAAGGACAGGGGTGGGGGGGCAGCTCTCGGGCTCGCCCTGCGCCCCCAAACCCGCCCACCCGCTTCGCCGCCCACCCCTCGGTCCCCGCCGTGGCCGGGCCCGCAGAGCTGCCCGCCGGCTCCCCCCGCCCCGGCTGCCCGCTCGGGGGAACAGGCCGCGCCGCACCGGGCCGGGGGCAGCCCCGAGGGCGCGGCCGCGCTGACCCGGCCGAGCCTGCTGTCCTACCTGTGTCCGGCGTCCCGGGGTCCCCCTTCTCCTCCAGTTTCTGGGGCTCGTCCTCGTCGTTTTTCTCCAGGTCGATGTTCTCCTCTTCCTCCTCGTCCTCGCTGCGGTTTCGTGGGGTCCAGGTCATTTTGTTCTCCTTCTTGAGCCGCCGCCGCGCGTTGGCGAACCAGGTGGAGACCTGGGTGAGGGTCATTTTGGTGATGATGGCCAGCATGATCTTCTCGCCCTTGGTGGGGTAGGGGTTTTTCCGGTGCTCGTTGAGCCAGGCCTTGAGGGTGGCCGTGGCGTCCCGCGTCGCGTTCTTGCGGTAAGCGGGGTCCCCGTAGGGGTAGGAGCCGAGCGGCGCCGCGTACGGGTGGTACCCCAGGGAACCGGCCATGCCCGGCGTGTGGTCGTAGGGCGAGCCCTGGGGAGAGAGGGGAGAGCGGCCCGGCGGGGCGAGGTCAGCGGCCTCGGGGCGGCAATGACAGGGCAAAGGCAACGCCGGGGCCTGCCCGCAGCCCCTGCCCGCGCCCCGCCGCCTCTCCCCCCCGCGCCGGGCCCTGCCCGGCTTCTCCCCCGGCTCTTTCCCGGGAGGAAGGGCCTGAGGGCTCTCCGGAGCCCGTAGTCTCCGGCCCCAGGAGACCACCGGCTGCCTGCGGCAATCCAGCAGCTGTCCCCCAAACGCAAGAGCGGAAAAGCAAGTGGGCATCGCGGCGTGAGGGCGGACAGCGGCAGGGGGAGCGGAACCATCCCCCCCGCGCTGAGATCGGGGGCAGACAACCTGCCGGGCCCAGGCGGCCGGGCCACCCCTCCCTGCCCAGGGACGGGAGGAGAAAAAAATGAAGGGAAGAAGAAAGGAGAGAAGACAAGAAGATAAAAGAGAAACAACAACAAAAAAAAAAAAAAAAAAGGGGGTAAGAGGGGCAAAAATAATAAGGCAAAAGAAAATAAAAGGATAAAGAAAAAGGAAAGAAAGGAACTGTGAAACTCTGCCTTAAGCATGGGAGAGAAGCTGAGCCAAAGTCCCCGGTTTTTGGGGGGAGCTGCGGGGCGTTGGCTGTGGTCGCAGCTCTGCGATGTGGATGTCCCGCACTCGCACTGGCCCCGCGGTGCCCCGCGGGCGCGCACGGCGGCGCAGTGCCCTACCTTCCCCTTCCCCTTCCCTTCCCCGCGCAGCCCCGCGGAGCAGCTCGCGGCCATGGGATTAGAGCTCTGCAATATTTAAACCTAATTATCGCCGTGCAGGGGAAAGTTGCCTGGATTTATCGCCCGGATTTCTCTCATCGCCGACCGGTCCTGAGTTCATTCCCTTTTCAATCACAACAAGCTTATTGTTGCGGAACTACGATTGGTGGTTTTTATACGTTTAATTTTAATTTTTTTTCTTTTTTTTAAGGGAATGAAACCGGTCCTCGCCTGCCCTGCTCGCCCGGGCCGTGCCGGCGGCTCCCCCCGCGCCCGGCCCTGCCCGCCGCTGCCGCCAGCAACAGTGTGAGGCAGGGGACGGCGGCGATGCGGGAAAGTTGGGCGGTGAGGCGGGGAGCCGCGCTCCCTTTTGTCCCCGCGATCTCAAAAATAAAATGGGAACAAAAAGCAGGCCCGGGAGGGGGGGCGCAGGCACCCGCGGGATGCCGTCGTGCCCGGCGCGGTGCCGGCTGCCCGCGGCTGCTCTTACCACGTAGGAAGTGAAGGCGGCGGCGGCGGCGGCGGCCGGGTCGGTGCCGTACTGGAGGTGGGAGTTGTAACCCGGGGAAGGGGCGGTAAAGGCGGTAGATCCGGCATAAGGGGAAAAAGCGGAGCCCGAAGAAGATCTCCCAAGTTCATCGGTCCTGGGTCCGGAGATCACGCTGGTGCTGTACGCCGGGCAGGAATAGAGAGCCAAGGACGCTGACGGCTGGTACAAGTAACCCTGAGGATACGACATGGCCAGGCGCACACATATACCCGAGAGCCCAAGGCGCCGGGAGGGAGCCGCCGCGCTGCCGGGTTGGGGCGGCTGCGGCCGGGGCTTCGCGGGCGCCTCTCCGCCCTCGCCAGCTGGGCAGCGGCGGCACCTTGCTCTGCGCCGGGGCTGCTGCTCCGCTTTCGCCTGCAGCCGGGCACCGCTTCCTCCTTTTTCTCCCCCCCTTGCTTTCCCCTCTTTCCCTCCCCCCCTTCTCTCTTTCTCTCTCTCTCCCCCTTGCACTGGGGGGGCTTTTTTTTTTTTCCCTTCCTCCTCGCTCTCGCTTTCCGAAGGGTCCTGCCAAGATGCTAAGTTGGAAATTGCAGCTCCTGACGCCTTCAGCACGGCCCGGCGAGGCTCCTCCTTCGCGGGGTGTTGTCAGTGGAAGGACTGGCAGGACCCCGCTGGGCTGCCGCGGCCGGGCCCAACCAGCGGGAGGGCTCCGCGCTTCCCTGGCCCTCCCCAGCGCTCAGAGGCTCAAGTGCGCCGGCTCCTGGATTGCAGTCACCTCCGAGCCATTTAAGATCAGCTCCAACTTTCTGCATGTGCTAAATACTGTGCGGAGCCGCGTTGCGCCGGAATGCAAGCCAATCAGTATATGAAAAAAAAAAAAATAGATCTTTAATAAGATTTATTAGCCGCCCGGCTCCCCCTCTGCACAGCCACCCCTCCTCGTGCTCTCTGCCCCTGCCCCTCCCTCCGCTAAATCATTGGAGGTGGGATATACGGCGGACTGGTGCTGTTAGTTTTAATTTTCTTAACAAAAGAAGGAGGTTTTCGTCGGGGAAGAGCTGCAGCCCTGTCCCTGTGCTGCTCGGCCGGTCGCTCCCGCGGCCGGGGGCCACCCCGCCGCCGGACCTGTTGCGGCGGCTGTGCGGGCGGAGCGGCGGCGGGGCTCCGGCCAGGAGCGGGGATCAGCTTCGCGGAGGGCTCGGATTTAGTCTTTCCCAGATCCGGTCGCGGGAGAAGGGCGATCCGGAGGGGAGCGCAGGGGGCTGAGATGGGCCCGCAGACACCGCTCAGACGAGGGTGTGCCCGCGGATCTAAGGAACACACCGGGTATCCTCCCCCCGCCCTCGGCTCATTGAAGGGTCGAGGCGAAAGCAGATTAAAACCATATGAACCGGGATAAATCCCTGCCGATCAGAAGATGTAATCTCCTGTGATTCCACCAGATATATTTCCCAATAGAAACATATCCCGATTTATTCCTTTCTCGCTTTTTTTTTTTTTCCCCCCTTGCGACTAAGGAAAGGAGCTGCTCCAGCGGCTGCGGACCCCCGGCCATGGGGATCCGCCGTGCCTTTCTCGGTCGAGGGGCGATACATAAGATTTACATTTCTAGAATTTATTTTATTCTGTAACTTTTGCATTTCCCGACCCTAATGCTCTCGCCGCGCTCCCCCGCGGGACGTACGCGGAGACGCGAGGAGCAGGGGTGTGTTTTAAAACGGGCAGGCCGGGCCAGGAGCTCCCTGTGTCGCCGGGGAGGCGACACCGACACCGCCCAGCTCCCTCTGTCCCTCCCTCCCTCCCTCCCTCGCTCTCCGGGGCTCCGTCCCGGCGGCAGCGTCCACAGCCCCGCAGCCGGGCGCAGGCTGGGATCTGCCGAGCGGCCGCGCTGCGGGGCCGGGCGGGAAGGGCGCGCTGTCCCCGCTGTGTTCGGGGGGACGCGGCAGGACCGAGGCCGGCGGGGCGGGCGCTGCCCGCCGTACAGCGGGGTAACGCGCCGTACCCTGCCCTGCACTACAGTACCCATCAGGCCGCGGCCCCGCCGGTCCCGCCCCCGGCCGTGCCGGCGCATGACTGGCTGTTCCACCGCCGGCGGCGGGCGCTCCGCTTCTTCCACGGGCCCGCGGACCTGTCCCTCAGCGCGGGGTGCGGAGGGGCGGTGGCAGCACGGGCGCGGTTACGGCGGAGTCCGGAGGCGGTGCTGACGGGACAGCGCGCGGAGGCGCTGCGGGCCGCGGCGGCCGTCCCCGGCCCGACCCGACTGCGATGAGCCCGGCCCGGCTTGGCCCGGCCCGGCCCGGCCCGAGGCGAGCGGAGCCCGGCCCGAGCGGGGCCCGCGGAGCCGCTCGGCGGCGGCGCTGCCCCGCCCCTGGCGCCCCCTGACGGGCGGCGCGGTTCGGCCCCGGCCCCGCGCTGGTCCCGGCGGCGCCGGGCGGGACTGGCGGGGCCGCCCGGGCTCGGCTCCTCCTCGGCGCTGCTGCCCAGCCGCGCTCGGTCTGGCCGTTCCCTCCTCTGTCCTCTTGCACTTTCCTCGTCCCCCGTTTGGTTTTTTTTTTTTTTTTTTTTTTTTAATTTATTTACTTATTAATGTGCGGTGTGCGGAATTTCGTCTCTTTAAGCTCCATGCGGTTTTGCCCTGGTAAACGAGACGGGTCCATCGCCGGCTCGCACGCTCCCCTTACATGCTCAATCCACACAGGTGTGCACTTTCATCAGTTTTCGACTGCACGGTGTCACCGGTATTTGTCCCCGGCTTCATTATAGCGATCGCTCTAGAGCACTGCATTTCTATCTCCACTCGAAAGCTCTTCTGTCATAATCCTTTGACAATCCCCCTTGTTCAGGGAGTGAGATATCATCTGGTCAAGATTTATACATTTAACACTCATTTTATATGTGAGTAGAATAACTAACTGCTTTTCCGTGCTCCTTTTCTTTGTAGGAAGAAGTTTTAACCATCTTCCCATGGCATCTGACTTTTTTGAAGAGGAGGTAAGGTTAACGTCATGTAAAATTACCCTCTTTATTTCTGATGTTCCACTAATCTTTCTTCTGTAGGCATACATTTGGAAACTGTGGTGAGTTCATGCATACTTTCATGCCTTGCAAACATAATACCAGAGCTGATTAATAAACGGTAGTGATAGGACTCTTATGCCGTCAGGATTGTAAGTGCCTATCAAACTGACATTCTCACTACATTATGCCACTATTATATTCTTTGCAGTTTTAAAAGAACTGTAGATAATTATTCAAGATATTGAAACATTTAGTTTATAGTTCTATTGCTGTGGTTGTCACCTTCACTTTATATCAAATTTGAGGCTCATTTCTTAAGGATGTCTCTATTTTCTGCTTTATTTGCACATTGATAGCTCTATGAATGACTGAATGACTAGTCACAGCAACTTTTTCCTCTGATAGCAGCATATTAAAATGTGAAAGCCTATAAGACTAATCTGCTTTGCAGGACTTTTCAGCCACTTGATTGAAAGGAAATAAGAAGTTTGCTTCAAGACCCTTACGTCGTTCGTCAGTTGTGTTAACAAACATTGGGCTTGAGGATACATTTGCTGCTCCTCTGCATTTTTGCTGAAGGTATGTGCATTTGAAGGTGTGGATGAATTCTTGGTATCAGGAGTTTGTGTGTTTTGCAGCTGCCAGTGAAACTCTAACAACAAATCTAAGTGCAACTTGATTTTAAAGTTCTGGACTTTGTATATTTTTCTCATAAATTTTTTGGAAGACTAATTGTTAATGCAATGGAAAAAACACTTGCCCTTAAAATCTTATTTAACAATGGGAAGGATTTACATGCTGGCTGTGCGCTCTTCACTTTATTTAAATGTAGGCATGTGAATTTAGATTTAGCTTCTATAAATAAATAGTTAAAATCCATGTTTTTATAGCCTTCAGTCTGATGGGCTAGTCCTGCAAAGCTATTAAAAGGGTCTTTGGTTAGTTTAGTAGTTGAACTCCAGTAGGGTTTGTGGTGTGAGAGGAACTTGGATTTGAGATGACTGCACAAAACGTGACCCAAAATATAGCAATGTTTGAATTTGCATATATTTTTTTTCCCTACACTGGTTTCTTTTGCATAATTTCATTTAGATTGTGCAAACATGGTACAGCATAAAATGGCTTAATAAATTAGCGCATGAATGTACAGTAGGGATCTGCTGAGATTATTTTCTTTCTGGGAGAAGCAGAATGATCCTGAAAGTAACAGCAGACTATATTTTAAAGTATGGCTGTTGGTAGGCTTTAACTGTAAGTGGTTTGGTTCCAGGTGGCTTGTAGTGAATAGAATTAAACTTGGCTATCTTGGATATGATACATCTTAATTTAATGAATTTAATAGCTACTTTCTGTTGAAAGTTTAAAATCTAACGATCCTGTTTTTATTGCACTCTTTAAAGATCTAATCGTTCTCCTGTGTGTCTGAGATGTAAAACTTAGTGCAAGGAGAGGCAACAGATTGGTTCCGTCATAGGATTTTGTTGGGTTTTTTTGAGAGTACTTAAAAGATTATGATGGATAATGCTGTCTTGCCAAAGAATGCCGACACAGGTGTTCATCATTATCTTAATTAAGATCCTGAGAAAATGTCATCTTTCGGCATGAATTATGAAGGGAGATGCATTAGGAGATCATTTCAACTTTTTTTTTCTTTTTACAGGGGTAGATGAGAAGGAGGCTTTTTTCTCAAAACCTTTTTGACATTTCTTTATCAGAATACCTGACCTTAGACACTGATTTTGTTTCTCCAGTTCAGTTTGTGACGATATTACCAAGAGATCTGTGTGTGATGCTGAAAAAAAAAAAAATTAACAATAATTCCCCTACAAGATACCCTGTTTCATTTAGAGCTGTGCTTTGAAAGAAAAAAAAGCTGTAAGACTCGGATGGTAGTGGGAATTGCTGCTGGAAAGATCTGATAAGAGATGTTTTATGCAGTATATTTAAATGTATTAACAACTCATAACAGAGAAAAAGAAATACATGTGAATATTCATTTTTTTTAATTAGGCATGAAGAGAAAAGAAAATTTTCTTTCTCATCTTTGAATTACTGTAGAAGTAAAACTAATTCACATGCAAAGAGGAGGGAGGGGCCTGTGTCTTTCTGTGTTAAATCAATACATAATTAACTGGGCAAGAGCTAAAAAAAAATGGTGTAAAATATTGTCTGTAAAACTTAGGGGCCCTTTCCTGCAGACTCTGCTGCAGTTTCCCTCAGGTGCAGCTCTGGGAGTCCCGGGGTCAGGCAGTGCAGTGAAAGTGCTGCTGTTTTGTGGCTCTCGGCCTGGGTAGAGGATCCCAGGAGAAGCTCTCTGGGCAGATCACCCTCAGCTGCTCTGTTGTTTCTTCTGCCTGCACTTCCTTTGCCCGAGATGCTCCTTGTTCACGCTCTCTGTGTTTGTGGTCTGAGAGCGAGGTGTAAACTCGTGAACACCTAGGATAACTCTTCTGTGCCTAACATTTGGGTATTAGGTAGGTTAGAGTTTTGGTTTTTCTCTCCAAGCTTTTCTATGTTAAATCACTTATTGTCTGCTAAAAGAAACCAGATTATCAGTTCCAGCCTTTTTGTTGTTGTTGTTTTAAATTGCTTCAGCAACCTTTTTAGTGTGTGGAATAAAATACAGAAGTGCAGCTGACAAGCCTTTCAAGCACCTAGTTATTGTACTGAGCATGTAACTCCAGAGATCTTGACAGTATCATGGGAGAACCTGAAACTGTATTTCAGTTCCCTTGAAGTTTCCTGTAATTAACTTAAATGGCACTGTTTGCTTGAATTTGTTGTCATAGTATGGACTAAGTTAAGAATGTCTTTAGGGTTTATTTTACTTACAGTTCCATGGACATATGCAGAAAATAGACTGAGTGAAAAATGAAGAACTGCTTTCTTTCATGTCTAAAACAACTTTTTCACCTAAAGCAAGCCACGTCTACTGTTAATTGGCTCTTATAGTGAATGAGGAGAGCAGCTCAGTGGGAAGGGTGGCTGTGGCTCCCTGTGCCGTTTTATGGGATGTACGTGAGCCCATAGCTTCCCTCATGGTGGCAAATTCCCTTTTTGCCTGCAGGTGCTGCAGTGTGGTGGGAGCTCCTGTAGCTGGAATCTGGCCCCCAGTGTGGGTGTTAGAGGTGAGTGACTTAATAGCAGTGTTGTGTTCCAAAGATTTTTGTGCTTTATCTGCCTTACTTACATATATTTGCAGTCCTTATGGCTGGTGTTTGCAGGAGCTCAGCAGTACCTCTCTGAGGAGAAGCATAAAGCCAGCTAGCCTTTCTCCCCTTGCACCCAAGGAATTCTTAACAGTTCATAATTCCCGGGGTTTTATTAACATTAGAGCTTTTTAGTCTGTATTCTTTCATGTGGGTAGTGCAGATGTAGATGGTTCTTGAGGCTGTTTTTTGCAGATTAAAATGAATATATTTGTAGAACCAGCTTTTTTTTTTCTTTTTTTTTTTTTATAATATAAGTCATGGCTTGAGGAAAAAAAAACAAACCACTTGGACCTTTCAAGGTGAATATGGATCACAATAAAAGAGTTTACTGTACTAATAAACATGTGACTGATGACTCTTCTGCTCTTCCTGAAGGGGATGCACCTTCCTGAGCAATATCTTTTTTCCCAACTGAGCAAAAATGAGCTTTTTCTTTTCGTAAGCACATATTTTTCACAGTATTTCTTAGCGTTTCTAGCACAGATCAAGAACACAGCATTTACCTCTGAAATATTCTCTGCTGACATCTACAGAAATTTTCATGCCCTTCAGATTTAATTTTGTGTAGAATAATGCATGGTATAATATGTAGGTCTTGTGTTTTCAATTAAGCCGTATTAGGTAACTGTGCTCTCCTTTCATATCCCATAGCTAAGTATCAATATCCAGATGGCAGTGTGCTGGGATAAAAGATAGCTACAGGCTTGGCTGCTACTGTAAAGCCAAGAACAAACATTTTAGCCTGTGTGATAAATAAAACCCAGGTTGAGACTCTCGGCGCATTGGAGTTGCACTAAATAATTCTACAGCGCTGTTTATTACTGGTTTCATTGGATAATATGCAGCTGTAAAACCTGCTTGAAGCTTTTATTAAGAATACTCTGTCATTATAAAAAGGTGCCTACGAGTTCTTTATGATACTGGCAATGTGAGAATTACTTTGTTTGTGCTGACTTTCTGCCTTTTATTTAGGAAGGACCTTGCTGTCTCCTAGCTCCTGTGGGCCTTAGGCTTTGTGAATGTCTCTTGGGAAGAGGACAGCTCTGTAGACCCTAAGTTTCAAAAGTAATTTTAAAGGTATTTTTTTCCTTTATGCTTTTTCTTAAGTTTATTTCAGTATTTAATTTATTGCTTCAGTTGAAATTCAGCTGGATATTCCCTGTAGTATACACTGTGCTACTGTGTCCCTAAGTAAAACTTAAGCTGAAGTTGTCCAGGTAGTTCTTTAAGAGGAGGCTGCAGAAGGGTGGAGGGACTTTTAGACTGGCTGAGAAGGGATGGTTGGTAGCAGGCAAGGGGCTAGACCTGGGTTTGTTTTCTCCTTGCATTTCTGGCACATCCTGTGACCTAGATTTGTTCACGTAACCTCAGCCTCACTTTACCTAACAGGAACTCTGCTTGTCTCAGAAATGTTCAGATGTAAATTGGTGTCCATGCTCATATAATTGTTAGAATGTTGTGCTTTTGAGCAAGAGCAAGTGATTAATGCTGTTACTGGTTCATTAGCAAAATGCCATTAAACTTTGCCATTTAAACTCAGATTTCCATAGGCACCTGTTTGTGGTGCACCTCCTGGAACATGCAGGATTGAACACCATCCAGTGGGATTTAACAAACATATTGGATCAATGGGTGAAGAAATCTTTGCATTGCTCAGTCTGTAATCCTTGTTTGTCAGAGAAACATGCTGTCTGAATTAGTGACAGATACTATATTTTTGTTCCATCCCCCATTCTCCGTATGTTCCTTTTTCTTATTTTTATAGGTTGCACCCAAGGGAGAAGCAGGGAGATCCACAGTGGGGAAAATGAACCCAGCAGTCCATCCTGTCCTTTACCTGCCTGACTATGGGAAGAGACCTAGCACAAAGCCAGAATGCAGCTGGGCTTGCAGTCTTTTTAACCATATTAAGTCCTGTTCAGAGTTAATGGTAAGTAATCTGCTATGAGTATGATATGATTCATTAAGCAAAGCATTACAACACGGGCACTTTCCTTTGTGGTGCTGGGTTCAGTCACTTACAAAATGCAGAATTAATGTTTCCAGATACATCAACTTTATTCCAATTTCTGTTGAGAAACTCGCACAGTGCAGGTGACTAGAACTGTAATAAGTATGTTCCTTTCTATTTTTGTCTTCACCAGATGAGCTCAGTGAGATTGTCTCAGCAATGCTGAAGAAGGGAGGGGCAGAATTGGAAGGCAGGAGCTGTTTCAAAGCAGGATTCTTCATCTTTCAGTAATGCCCAAACATGAAGACTTTATAAACTTCATTAGGTAGAGTATTGCTAATAGTGTCATGTCAGTAATGTTGCATGATGTATTATGCCATTGCTATATTTTTTGGTGATCATGTGGAGCTGCATTAAATAAATGAATGTATACCAGTGACTTAAATGAACGTTATGAGTGAGAGCACTAAATGGAGAAGGTGGGTACTAGAGGAAATGCCAGTAGCTTTTTTTAAGCCGGTGTCTTTCTTTTTTTAGCTCTTTCCATAACCAGTAGTTCTTTTGTTTCTTGATAAAGATGGAATAAAGAAAAATACCTTTTCATTCAAGAAATTGAATCTAGTTCAACTTCTTAACCAGAAAGACTTCACAGTCCTACTAGCTGTTAGAGCATCATATTGCTTTGTCCAGCAGGAAATTGCACTCACGGTGCTGACCCATTAACATCTGTAGTGCAGCAGCGTGTGCTGCTCTTGCTCCTCAGGGCTTGTGAAATGTCTGCTGTGGCACAGCCCTCTGTGACCTCTTGCACTGAAGGATGGAATTCGTGAGTCCTTTTCTGTCTGGAGCTTGTGGGAGCTCCCTCCTGAGCCAAATAGTTCTGAAATACTGCAGAAAAAAAGATCTGACAGTGTTGTCTGGGAGATGTGACTGACTTAATTATTATTAACATTTATTAAGTGCCTTACAATGGAGTGGAAGAGCCATTGCCTTCATTTTTACAAATAGGAGAACTGGCATGTAAAGAAGAATGAATCTCTTCTATCTTCTGCAATTCTTGACCCACCTAATTAGGTGATTGTCACAAGAAATGAGAAGCTGGCTCAGGGGAATGGCACGGGGGAAGCTGCAGACACGTTCCGTACGCGCCGCGCTTCTCCCTCGCACAATGGCTTAGTGTGGGGAGCGGGGCTTCCCTCTGAGGGTCTCTGGGCCAGGGAGGAGATTTAAAAGGGCTGAGAGCCTGAGGCGGTCTATTGGATAGCTTCATTATAGATCTCATCCAGGGGAAAAGTGGGGACCTGCAACTCATTTCTAGGAGCTACTCTGGTTTTTAGCAATTCCTCGCCCACTGCCTCCTCCCGCTTCCTTTCGCTTTGGAGTGGCCTTTCCCCACAATAAGCTGATTCTCTTCATGGCTGATATTTACACTTAGTTAGCCTCTAAGGCACTAACTGCTTCTTCTGGTCTAAGACTTCAGTTTCTTTTTTTTTTTTTTTTTTTTTTTTTAATAATTTATTTTGCTAAGAAAGGGAATCTGTCCAGCTGTTACAAACAATAATGGTTTTGATGTATATCAATAAAGAGTTAGAGTTGTATGTTTTCCATGTAGAAGATAAAGAGACTTAAACCCTGCTTTATAAGAAGGCAAACCTTGGAGAGGTTTACTCAGATGTACAATATGCCCTATTCTATCATTTTTAAAAAACAGTACTAAGGGATTTTTTTTCAAAAAAAGAGAAAATAATTTCATCTCTTTGGTTGCATTTTTTTCTTAGTCTCACAGTTGTAAGATAAATATTCAGAATTAGGAGTTGCTAAGGCTAATGTGATTAAAATGAGTATGTGATAACAGGCTCTGCACGTTAAAGATTAAGAGCTCAAATTATAGACTCCAGAGGGAAACACTCCATGAGCATTTGTAAATTTTGTTTGTGCAAGAAATGCAGGCTTAGGCCTACGGTTGCAGTTGCACAACAGTTTTATCCTGTTGTATCTGCAGAGGAGTCTTTCAAACATTGTAGTGTTGGGGTGAAAATGTAGGGAAGTAGGGGGACAAATGAGGAAATAATTTTGGTCTAAGCATTAGTGTTACTCTGTAGAAATAGATTTGTTTTACACAGTTTATTCACATTTACAAAGGTAGGTTATAGCATTCTAAGTGCAGTAGTTAATCCTTTATCTATCAATTGAACCTTTATACAGATGTAATTCTATATACAACATTTAATCTTTGAATGCAAGTTGAAAATATATTAGCAATTAATTTATATAGGTTATGACTTTCTTTCCCATGTACTTTGCACTGGTTCCTACTCTAAAGTTGAGTCAGTGTGTGCTTAATGAAAATTAGATGTGAAATGTAATATGTAGAGGACAAAGAAATGTTGAAATCCTTATTGCTCTTAAAAAGACACAGGTACCTCAGATAATTCTCCTTTCCTAATCTCCTAAGAATTTGATGCATAATTCTTATGAGCAATTTGGAGTGAATAAAAATATTTTTAGAAGTAGTATTAGTACCAGATATTATTTCTCACCTTTTATGAAGCATAGTTTAGTTTTAAAATTTAAAATCCTTTGCATATTGAGAGGCTAATTTATAAGCAGTCTTCCCCTGAGAAGGAAAAGCGCCTTGGACGTTTGTGGAGAGGCAAGCTTTGTTGTTTTATCTGTGAAATTTGCTAATTTTACAACCATTGAAATAAAATGTTTGTTTACATAACAGCAGTGGCATTTCTCCTCCTCTTCCTTGTGGTTTTATCCAACTAGATGTTATGAGTGGCAGTTGCAGTGACTGCTAAGTGTTTAAATGATGACACCATTATGTGAAGTGATTTTGAAATGAGAGATTCCAGCCAAGAATTACATCTGCTCTCATCTCCTTCAAATCATACTCTCTGGCTGTGCAGATTATGATTGATTTGTTTGTGACAGATTGCAGGAAACAGTCATTGATTTTTCAATATTTTACCTTAAAATTATTTACAGTTGTAACCAAGGGGAGGTATTTCCATGGGCTGTCAGCCCCTGAAAGACTGGGATAATATTCCCTGCTCCCTGACAAGACAAATTACCCGTAATGAGTGCAGTAGCTGAAGGGTATACTTTTATTTTAAAATATGTCAATAACCCAGTGACTAAACGAATATTGATTCAGCATAATGAAGCCTGAGTAATGTGAAAATGAGCTCTTCAAGGAGCATGGTAAAGACTTTCTTTTTAGCTTGTAGCAAGAAGCTTTTCATTCTTTACTGTTAGGTAGTTGAAATGTGCAGTCTGAAACAAGTCATCCTTAAACATTGGTAATATGTGGAGTAATGTAACAAAAGAACTGCAGGGTTTTTTTCTGTTTATTTTTTTCTTTTTTTTTTTTCTCCAAGTTCTTTTTTCTTCAATATGTTTCAGTAGATCAAATGCTTAAAGAGGACAATGCAAGTTATCTAGGGTAGAGACAGAATTACTATTGGTGTAAATGTCTTTTGCAGTAATATTCTTAAGCTAGCTTAATGGCATTTTTAATGTGGATTCTGAATATGGGCATGGAAATATATCTAAATAAACTGTAGATTTGATTTCATGTTATTGACTTCTTGACATACTGATGCGTGTTCTGTGTGATCAGTCTAATATTCTTGTCCTTCAACAGTATAGAATGGCTGGTTTATGAGCACCTAGATATACTGTGGTATAAAACTTAGTTACCATAATGCACATTTTTCTTTCCATAGCATATAACACTGCGTATTTCTTACCAAATGAGAATTCTCAAGCAGTAATTCATTTAAATTACAGTAATTTATGCAGTGCCATAGGTGTGGTGTGGAAAAGCATCTAATAGATTAATACGAATGTACTTCAATTGTTCAGGGTAAGGATTAGATTAAAGACCATGTTGAAGTACAATTTTTTTTTAACATTAGAAGTATTGAATGCTAAAAAAAAAAACCAACCAAACAAAAAAAAACCCACAAAAAAACCAAACCAACAAAAAACCCACCCTATCATGTGAAAGGATCAATTGGTCATTTGTATTCAAGAGCATCATGCAACATTGGGAAGGCTCTGCAGAAGCACGGGGTATAAATAGCCATGTCATCCATAGACAAAAAGATATTTTCTTGCGGTGTTTGTGTGTAATGTGTCAATTATGAAATAATGTCATTGCCAGAAGCATTTAGTGAGCATGTTTGGGCATGAAGACGACTTTCCTTATTTTCTGAGGACTAACTTCAATTACATCCAACTAGCTTGATGTTTTCCTATCAGCACACAGGTGATTTTTTTCCAAATGTCATTCCTTTAGCACTAGAAACTATTTCAGGAGGCACTTGAGAACCGGTAGCATTGAGAGTTAAATGGCAACCCTGGAATGTGAGATATGCTCCTGGTTTTGTTAGTTTTCAGAAAAAAAAAAAAAAAAAAAAAAAAAAAAAAAAAAAAAAAAGTGTGATGTACTTTTGAGTGGGTAACAACTGTAAGTAATTGTAGTTTTGAGAGGGTTTGTGCACAGCACTTGGGATTTCCAAAATATTGGAGAATTAATAATGGTGAGACAGTAATAAGCTGAAATATATAGCTGTGACAACAGGAGAATTTGGGGCTCTTGCAAATGTTACAAGAGATGTACAAATGTTGCAATGTTGAACCTTAAGTTCCTGCTCAGTGGCATTTTAAACACCTCGAGTTCTCTGCCTGTTCTTTGTTTCTGTACCTTTTTGTTTCTTTGGCCGACAGCAGGAGATGGAAGGGGAGGATTCTTGTTCGGTAGCTTTCCCACAGTAGCGAGGAAGAGGGAGACTGTTCAGGGCTGCGTGCCAGCTCTGGTGTAGACTGAAGGGCAAATAAATGTTTGTTTTAACAACATCTCCTTTTCCTGAATAACACTGCATGAGCTCATGGTACCAAACTGAGTAACAGCAGATACTGCTGGAGGTACTGCTGGCAGTGAAGCTGAAGTGGGCTCTGCTTGCAAGGCGTTTTTCACTTGTGAGACAGGCAACAACTCCGGCTTTGCTGCCTTTCCCAAAGATGAGTTTGTTTATTGAATATCTGACATTCCAGCTCAGGCCTGAACCATGTGCTTGGCACTAAAGGCAAATGGTGCATTCTTGGCTTTTTATTTTAATTTGTGGGTGATACTGGAGATGTCTGATGATGGTGCCTTGGAAGCTCTGTAGTTTATTCATACATCTCTCTGTGTTAGAGCTGTGACAATTGTTAGTCCACTTTCAGATCGACTATGGAGGAGAAAATAATAGCCTTAGACAAAAAAAATCCTGAATTATTAACTGGTTAAAAGTTCTTGTGGTATTTGGGATCTTCCAGGAGCAGAACATAAGTCCAATTGCTGTTCAGTTAGGTAGAAGTAAAAGTAGAAAACACTGTGAAATTAAGATCATGGGTAGAGAACAGAATAATATAATTTGTGGCAGAGATGAGGCTGTTGGTCAGTCATGAAGGGCTAATATTTAGGGGCTGTATGTCCCTCAGCACTCAGCAACTTGCAAATTTTGACCCATTTCAGTTAATTTCACAGTGAATGCAGTGCATCAGTATGTTCTTGTAGTGGATGTTTTTGTGTGACAAATCTGATCTTGATTCCGTTTTGAATAAAGTAGCAACCAAAACCAGTGGTGGATTTTTATTTTGCTTTTTCCTATTTGCTCAGCCTCTATCTATCTGCTCTACAGATCAGCCAACTAAAACAAGTTTAGTTTAGAGTGAGAGAGGAAAGCATGTTGATGTAGGTGATGGAAATTGTGCTTACTGGCCGAGCCTTCTCTATGCCACCTCCCTCCCACTGCCAATTTACTTACTTGAAATCTAAGAACTAATATGTGATGGAACCCAAATCAGAGCAGTCTGCAAGTGGGCAGACAGCACTATGTCGAGTTTGCTCATCTAAATGTCACAATGACTTGAAACTCTTTGTGCCCTAAACTGCGCTTTGAAGGTGTTGTTTCTTTTTGTTTAAATTTGTGCACAAATTACTGCTTTCCCAAAAGCAATTCCTTATATGTGACTATTCTATTCGTTTGGAATGACCATTTTATGTACTAAAAGCTGTCAGTAGTGCCGATAGTATCAGTCTTTGGTGTGTTAGCATATGGTTTATGGTGAACTGTAAGACTGAGATAACCCTATGAAAATATGGGAGGGATCCAAGATGCTGTGAGAGTCTTGCTTAACTGCAATGGTTAAAAAGGCATGGCTGACTTAATGCTTGAGTGTTGAAATCTGTGTCTGGAATTATGGAAACAAGTTGAGAAACATCAACAGAATTGATTGTTGATTATTTTCCTTTTTAAGAGCTGGGAAAAAGATGTATTGTGCTTTTCTGCGGTCTTTAAAGGCCCGCAGTGTCCTTTTTTTCTTCTTTTTGTTTTCTTCTGTTAACTTATCTTTTAATATGAAGTGTCATTCCCAAAATGAAGTGGTGTCCTTGGGTTGGTGGCAACAGCTGGAGTTGCAGAATTCATAAATAATTCAGGGAGGGATAAAGGGTAGGGGAATTTTTTTGTCATTTGAATCTTTATTATGTGCACACATTTCATTTTAGATATGGCATCATTTGAATTCATTCAGTATGATGATTGCACTGACCTGTCATATTTATTTTGATGTCCCTTCGAAGGACCATATGCTCTGTCCTCGGCATGAAAATGATGCAAGTTGCAAAGTGAAAGGCAGCTCTGTTCCTGTAGGGATGAAGCCCCTCACTTCCCGTTGTCACGTCAGTGGATGTACAGCTGCACTGCAGCAGAGAAGGTGGAGTTGTTATGTCAGTGCAGTGGCTAAGTGGCAGTGTAGCCTAGCAAAAGGTGGAAAAAAGGGCAAAACCCATTTGCATCAAGGTATTGTGTGGCATTGAAAACTCAGCTGTCACTGAGGGCCAGTTGGTGTGAGGAGCCTGGCATGTGGAAGGTGGAAAGGATTAAAGCCAGCTAGAAATCTGCCAAGGTGGAGGTGTGCCATGGTAGCTTTAATGTGGGAATACAATTAATTACTCTGTATGTTGGAAGTGGGGTTGCTATGCACACAACCTCCTGGGGTTGCACGGGACTTAGTCTGGATATGCGAGGCTCAGAGCTTCTTCTTTGCCCAGTCTATGTCCTCCTTTCCTCTTGAAGCTGCTTGCTTACTCAGGCAAAATTTTGGGTAATGTTTTTTGGGGGGGAACAGGGGGAGAATTATGCAGTTGTAGTTTGCCTCTTCATTAATTCTGCTGTAACCATTTAATCTGGTCCTTCATTTATTTCACTGGTATGTTCCTGTGGATGAGTGGTACGTTTTCCAGAAGTTACAGGCTCAAGTTCAACCATGTCCCATAAGTAATGAACTGCATGATAATGAGTAATAAATATGGGGTCCCTACTGGCTAGAGCACTGGCTGGTGTTAGCAATTCACAGTTGGTGGATAACAGGACTCTGGTACCAGGACTTTGTTACTGTTACCTTTGTGTGTAACATTAACTCCAGAAGATTGCAACCACCTCCATATTTTCATGGTGTAAGGTGTGAATTTGTATGAAGCACATGGTCCACTGTGCTCATGCCAGGGGCAGAAGGCAGCCAATTAAGTGCAGGCTAGTGAAATACAGTAATTAGGAGCTGTGAATAACTGTATGCAAAATTGTTTCTTTTCTAGATCCTGCCATCAATGACTGAGCCTCCCTGAAATCTTCTTATCAGTTACTGCCAAGATGAGAAGGATAACGGGAAGGAGGAGTGCTTAAGTGGCTTTAATGACAGTTAATTTCATCTATTTATCAAATGACAGGTTGTTTTTTCCTCAAAACTTGATTGTCATGACAAGATGCTTTTGGAAGTCATCTTTCTAAAATAAAGCTGACAATTTTTAGGCTACAAAGAGCTATTGTATCTTTCTGTAGAATGTTGTCATTATGGTAAACTGCTGGAAAGTCTATTTCCGAGGTAATTTGACTTGCATACTTCATTCGTTTATTTGAATGTCTGTTGAATGCCATGTGAAAAGTTTCTTGCCAGAGTTCTTTTATTCAATGGAATAGTTATTGTTTCAATGCTAAATTTATTGTTGTCTGAATTAC
The DNA here is from genome assembly GCF_015227805.2 of Hirundo rustica. Classification (NCBI taxonomy): domain Eukaryota; kingdom Metazoa; phylum Chordata; class Aves; order Passeriformes; family Hirundinidae; genus Hirundo; species Hirundo rustica. The sequence continues at coordinate 10,087,007 of NC_053460.1, forward strand.
TGTTGCCCTAGCTTCCTGCAAAAATGTTTCTTTTTAGTAATTCTTAAACAAATAAGGAGTGAATGAGGTTTTGTTCCCTTTGTGTGTTGATCAGCATATTTTGCTTTTCAGTGTCTTCAGTTTTTGGAATGACATAACACAAACAAAGGTGATTTGGTTTTTGGGGTTTTTTTCCACAACAGCACATCTTTTGTGCAATGATTTTTTTAATATATACACTGCCAAGATACAATTACTGGAAAGAGAGAGAAGCTGTTGGGAATGTCATGTTATGCCAAATTAAGAATTATTAGCTCTTACTTTCTGTGCAATCTCTTCGACTAGAACTCGACCTATTGCGTCTGGCATATACTTTGACTCTAGTGGAACTAATGTGTCCTTGGAGTAGCATTTCAGAGTAACTTCAGATTCATGTTTTTTTCACAAGTCTGCTTTAAACTGCTGGGATTAACTTCAGAGAAGGCGAGAGATACAGGCTTCTTTGTCAGCAGCTGTGCTGCTTAAAGGAGGAGGCTTCATACACGCTTCTTGCTCATTCTCTCCCTGCTAGGGAAGCAAACTGAAATGTTTCCCTGAGCACACCCAGACTTACTTCAGCCAAAGTTGATCATGTTATCAAATATTCGTTATCCAGCGCCCTGGGTCACTTTGATGACAGGACAGGGCATACACAGACCAGCTGTGCAGACGTCATGTCTGGGCAGGGTGGGGTGTTGACAAGAGTGTTGCTGAGGGTTGGCCCTGGTGTGTCGCCCTTTCAGCAGGTGCACTTACATCTCTCAGATGCGTAGAAATTAGATGTGTTAGAAAGCTGTGCAGATCTGTCATGCATAATATTCACATTCCAGGGACATCCTGGATAATGCAAAATAAACCTGTGCTCTTTGACCTACTCCTTGTGTGTGCCAGTGTGAGGGGAGAGAACTGGTGTGAGTGTGTGTACATGGCAGACATCTACTTCAGGAAGATGTATCTGGTTGAGGTGTGGGAATGATACAAGTGTTTCCCTTGTCTAGAGAACACACTTTTTACTTTACTCATCAAAAAGGCTGCCTCGACCAACACATGCCTCAGGAGAACTACTTTTGACACATGAGCTGCCTTGAGTGGAGAAAGCAGTGGAGTGGAGAACACCTCCAGCAGGAGTGGCTGCGTTTGCTTCTCTGCAGTGTTGAATCAGTAGATGCTGGAGCATGGTGAGGCATCCAAGCTCTTGCTATTCCCTGTGCCAAAATTAGAATGGTATGGATAATCTCTAGTACTCAAAGACATACTGAGTAAAAGCAGTGCACTGAACAGCTCCTTCAGCACTGACCCTTCTTGTGCAAAGGCTGGGGAGTGTAGGTGCTTTCCTGGAACTGGCTTGGGCATACAAAGGGCAAGAGGTTTTCTCACATGTCAGGAACGTGAGAGCAGCAACAGTGCTTGCATCTCCTCTCGGGGCACTGCCAGGTGAAAAGAACACAGTCAAAGAAAGGACTGAGCCTCCAGCTCAGTTTGGGTGTCATCCATTTTCTTTGATTTGTCCTTAAGGTTGAAGGATGAGGAAAATACAGTGCCATCCTGTACATATGGAAGGGAGGAAAATAACGTGCCAGGTGTGTAAGGAAGGGGCAGGTGTGGCTTCAGGTGTGAGAGCTGTGCCCTGTTCCAGCAGCCCAGGGTTGAGCCATGGCTGAGCTCTCAGTGCTGGGTTCAGGAGTGATGTGCCTCCCCCAAAAGACTGTCATATGTCTCTCCTGACCATGAACTAAGTGCAAATGAGCCTCCACAGCTGTCTGGACAGCCCATAATTCATATAACTCTTTTTATCTTAAAATAGACTATTGTAGTACTGAGACTGAAACACTTAATGAAATGCTTGTGATTGCCTAGGAATCTATTTACCTGCCTAAGTGATAATACACAGTTAAACCAGTACTGCAGAATAACGTCTTACATAGAGCACTGTCATGGATGTTAAGCTGATGAGTAAAATTTTACACCCAAGCACTTAAAACGATCAAACTATAGTTAAACTGCCATACTGTTTATGTAGGGCTAAAGAGACAACAAAATTAAACTTCAGGGAAGGCAGATTTTCTTCTTATAAATATTCCAAATAATGGGTTGGTTTCAAGTAGACTTCCTGGCTCTTTGGTGATTGCTGCATTCAGTCTGAATCTATCAGGAATCTCAATCATAATGGTGTGTTTATTATTATAAACACATGATTTCTATATATGTTCTCCACAAATATGTTGGACAAAACATAGTTTACCTTCTTAACTGGTACTATATGGTTACTTTCTAACTCCTTTAATTTCATTTCTAACTTGATTGAATAAAAGGTGCATTCCTGACAATAATCTTTACATCTGTAATGGAACACTTGATTTTATATGTTTGCATACTCCAGACATAGCACAGCATTTTTGAAGCAATATGTGTTGACAATACAGAGATAAAAATCAGTTTATGACAAACTAAGGAGCAAACTTTCAATAAGACCAATGAATCATTAAAAATTATTAGAAAGGGAATATTAGATATTTTATCTTTTGAATAAGGATGAAATATTTCTATAGAGGCATATGCTTGAACAAATGGCTGGGTGTGGTAGAGGAATTCCTCACAAGCTTCTCTGGCTTTGGCAATACCTGGGGTCAGACTGGGTCATCTTAGACATCCTTCTGGCTCGGAAGGGAGTGAGAAGTCTCAGTGTAGCAAATATCTTCATAGAATAGCAGCTTCTGCTGAAAAGTTAGTCAAAGCTAATTAAGCTTATCTTCATAAAAGGATTGGGAGGGGCGTTGGGAATGTTCCTCTTGCCTAGTGCTATGCCTTTCTCACAGATCCTCTTTCACCTGACCATTTGCTCCTGTAGGGTATTTCATTGGCTTAAGTGTGTTTTTCTGGTTCATCCATCCTTCCCCCCACCCACATTAATCAAACAGCACATGAACATCTTTTTTTCAGAGCAAATGTCTTCTACAGAGTGTCTACTTCTACAAAGTGTAATCTTGCCTTTCTGCTAGAAACAATTATTGGGTTGAAAATAATCTGACAATATCCTGCTGTGGATAAATTAGGTTTGTTCTCTACTAAGATTAGTTAGCTGGCACCCATTCACTAACACGTTACAAGAAAATGATTGCAAGTTTATTGTATCCAGTTATCTGCCTTTTTCCTTTTTAATGGGCTTTACGTTGCCCTGCTGTCACCAACTGTGTGCAAGTGGTTACTCTTCCAAATACCCTACAGCCTGGGGAGATGGTGTTTGCTGTCCTGTACCATGAAAAGACTCGTGGGCAGAAGGGAAGAGGTTGTCTCTGTAGATTTCTGAATCTTGTGCACCTTTGGTTTTGGCCAAGAGGGGTGTGTTCTGTGCTATGGCAATCAATACATTGCCACCAAAGTCCAAAATGCCAGGTTTAATTAGCTCATGTATTTAAATAGGTGTTATTTTTCAGCTTGTATATACAAGCCTGTTTTCGTGCAGAAGTCCATATTTTTGGGGGAAGAATGCTGTGCAAATCAGAAAAAGCATAAAAATTATTTAAAGTTATGTGCTAGTGTTTAAGATTTTAAAAATAACAGTGAGATCTTTATTTCTTTGTTTACGATTGATTAAGGTTAGAGTTTTAAAAGCTTAATGCTGACTCTAAGTGCTTTACAGTCAGTCACTGAGAATTATGGGCTTGGCACGACTCAGTTTTTGTCCTTCAGTAAATCCATTTTTGTTAGATGCTGAGTGGTCATTGCACATAGATGACTGGGGTTTGTGTATTTTGCATGTTTACATGTTTAGAAAAATACTGTGTTAAAGCAGCTGCTGGGTGAATGGAGTAATTAAAGAACTGTACTGCTTTTATTGAAGCTGACATATGCTGCACATTCCGTAAAACTCAGTATGTGAGCAGAATGTTTCCAAGATTTATTGAAGGCAGACATCTAGAGATACTGGGGAGCTTTTAATAGTAGTAAAGATAACTTCCAAGTTTTATGCTGTTATATAAATCTGTCTTTAAGAAGAGAGCTGTTATTGCAATGCATTGCTCATGTTCTTCATATTTTCTCCATGTGTATGTTTTATGTATGTACTTGTACACCTACACACAAATGCTTGACCTGAGCACTTTTATTTGACAGTGATTGTATATTCTATTTAGTATTTATTTGGAAAAACATAGTGTTCTAATGCTGACTGAGAATCTCACTTTGATTGGTACCAAAATAAATCTGCAGTACATTGTGGGGGTTTTTAATTAATTTACTTTTTTAACTGAAATACAGCCCTGCTTAGTTTGAATTACAGCTCTTATTGTGTGTCATGGTAGCAAGCAAGGAATCTTACTCAGCATTAACTGAGGCTGGGTTTCATTTTAACTAGTATGATGAGTGCAATGTTCCACTTGTGTGATACTTTTGCAAGCTGTGAAAAAATAGACTTGTTTATCTATCATCCATATTTCATATGATTTCAGCGTAGAACGTTGTCATTACTGTTAAATTACTTGGCTAAAACTAGCAAACTTTCACCTGTATATTTTGTAATGTTTAGACTTTAAACACTTTTCAAGCAATATGTTTGACTTACCATTGTTGCAGACTGTAAAATAAAATACAATATTAAAATACATGCTGAAAGAACATTCTTCATCAGCTATGAATAAACATGTGGAAAAGCTATTTTCAAAATTTCAGTGGTTTTTTGCTAAATTTTTCCCCGTTGATTTTGCATTATCTTTAATGTGGGATTTGGAAAAGAGCTTAGTTTCCCTTACCAGGATACATAGGTGCTGTTGTGTGTCGGTGTTCTAAACTTCAAGGACTGTGTACATGGCAAATACGCTTTATAATTTTAGCATTGTGTTAGGTATACAGTAGAAGTTAGTTTTATACCTGGTTGTTGCATGAGCAGGCTAGGTATTTTTAAGTGTCTTTGTAGTCCAACAAACTCATTTATGGACAAATCTTTTCATGTTGGGTTCTGCAAGTTGGAGACAAAAACATTTCTAAACTACTCGTGTATTTTAATATTGTGAGTCAATTCCCATGCGTTAAAGTGTAAACTACTAACTAATCCATCGGAGTTTATGCAGTAGAAAGTCATTTAATTAACACTTTTAATTTCAGCTATGAAAGAAGGTGAAAATGAGGTCTGGAGAATGGAGAGAGGCTTTGTTTTTCATTGCTGGAGTCTCCCTGCACTGTAAGTCTACTGATGCCCGTGGTGCATAGACCATCTCCTGCCTGCTAATTAGGCCTCTCCAGTGCGCTCTCTAGAAATGTGCTCGAGAAGTTTTTTCAAAAAAACCACCACGCCATCATAAATAAGGGAATGGTACAGTATGTAACTATTATACACCGCTCATTTGGCAGACTATAATTTAATAGAACAACAATGATCAGACCAGTATATCAGTTAATTTTCAAAACATTTTATTCCACGCAAATTAGCTCAGGTCCTGGAGGGCAAAATGACAAGAGGTTACTCGTACACTATGTATTTAATTAATTGAAAAATGCTCAAATTGCTTTTACAGTTGTTATTAAAAAGTAGAATCAGTGTTGCCAGTGCTCAACCATAATTAGAACCCCGGGGAATTAAATATTTAGCATTAGTAATGTAACAGCACTTAGGACACAAATTTCTATTTTTGTAATGAAAGCAATACAGTGTAAGTGCAAATGGCTGAAACGACAGCTGTGACAAGCAAACCAGGCTGGGATATTTCAATAAGACACCTCGTTGGACAGCAAGTCTTACTGCATTACTCGTTTGTAAGAGTCTAAATCCCAATAGCCAGGCATTACTCCCAGTATTTAGATTTCTAATTGCTCACAGGATGAACGGTCGGGCAGATGTCAGCCGTCGGGGTGGGGGGCACGCGGCGTTTTCCCAAATATCACGGCTGAGGTGGGTGCCTTGGGCCGTGCGGGGCAGCCGAGGCGGCAACGAGCCCTTGTTTGTTTTAAGTTTAATTACATTTTAGGCATAAGTGCTTTCAGTGATACAACATGAAAAGTCGGATATTGGGCTCTAATGAGCTGTAGTGGTAGATGGCTGGAGACCCTGAGGGATTCATTCACTAAATTAACTGGATAACAGTACTTGGTTTGGGCATGGTAGGATGGCTGAGCTGTGCTTAAAATCTCCCTTTCAGAGCTGTCTCTCATTCCTGTTTTCATTCTAAACAGTGTGGTGACTTCCACAGCCGCCTGCTACAACTGTTCAGCTTGTCACAAGTATTACATTACCAACTAATAAGTAATAAAGCATATCTGACTTCATTTCTCTTCTGTTTTGCTGCATGTGTCTCCCCTGGAATGGCAGGGGAAGGAGGAAAGCTTGAAGGCACTTGTGTATCTTCTGAATAGAAAAAATAGCTGTATTTGGGCACGGCATGCTTTGGCCTTCTTAAGCACTGATTTGTTTCCCAGAAATAGGACAATTGGGCAGGGGGATGCAATACTTGTTTTTGAAGATGCTTTTGTTCCAGTTGGCACCTGCTTGCAGGATAGAGTTTGTGTTGGAGCTGAACACGAAGCAAGGACGTGCTGTTTGCATGGCACTAGCCCAGGACAGCCTGTTTCTCGGGAGAAGCAAGCAGGGACTGCACAGCACCACATCCAACACCAGCAGCAATGCCCCAGCTGCTGCTTTCCTGCTTTGCAAACACTTTTTTCTGCTGCAGGTCACTCTGTAGAGAATCAGGAGCTTCAGTTTTATTTCCTTCCTGAGCAAGTGAAAAATTCCAAGAAAATCAGCTTTTCTCGAGCAGGTTTATGAGTTCTGGGAGCAGAGTGTAAAAAGGAACATTTTTTGAGTACACTGAAACCTTGTGGGGCATCTCTGAACTTCCCTGGGTGCTTGCATCCCCACCTACTTTGATCCAGCTCCCTGAGCTTTTTCCTGGCTAACAGAGACTCACAATTAGAAACCCTTTGTGCTCTGTAATTTGTGTGTATGAGGCACAGAATTAAGGTACCCAAGGGTTTGATGTAATTGTGAATTGCTGCTGTGTGTAAATAATCCTCATCAGCTCTCACTTTCAGAAATAAAACTGTGGCATTTTCCCACTCTCCTTCCCTTTGATGCAATTAGAAGGCCTGGGAATAGGGCTGGGTCCTGCCAGCAGCCCTGACTCGCAGCAGGATGAGCTGCACCTGGACTGAGCTTTCTGTCCTGGCATCTAAAGCTGTGCTGAGCCTCTCCTGTGCATGAGCCAACAGCTGCACTGACATGGATGCATGGATGTCTTGTCAGGGATCTGGGATCTAAGAAGTCTCTATTCTGGCCTGGGATGAGATATCTATCTATCTATCTATCTATCTATCTATCTATCTATCTATCTATCTATCTATCTAGTTAGTTAAAGTTTGTGTCTACAGAGCTGTTCTTTCCTAAGGTTTCTGAGGCTTGGGTCGTGTCTGTCATTGCCAGGATCAGTTCCTGTAAGTCCTGCAGCAGTTGGTCTCTCTCTCCCTGAGGATGGGGAAGGAGGGGGGCTGTGGGCTTTAGTTGCCGGGAGATTGGCAGCTGGAAAGGCGTTTCTCCCTTCTGCTTTATTTTTGTTCTTTGGCATCTCTTCTTCCAGTCTCTGTACCCCTTGTGCCCAGTGCTGTAAAGCACACAAAGGCAGTCTCAGACTTTTGCTGGTCTCTCATCCTTTGGGGATAAAATTCCCTTTTTGTCTCCAAAATCCAACAGCATTGCCTCTTCAGAGGCATATTACAAGCTACTCCATCACCAACTTCTACCCTAAAAAATGGACTAAAAATACAAACTTTAAAGAAGGTTTGTCCTGCCAAAGGCCATTAAAGTTATTTCTAAGGCTCTCCATAGCCTCGGCTGCTGCCTGGTGGGTATGACAGTGTGCTCTGAGCCCTTTGGCAGGCGGGAAGAAAGCAGATAGGCAGATATGAAACAAAAGCTTTCCTTGGGACCTTCTTCCAATCCAGCCTTGGCCATTCTGACAGCCCCTGATACCGAAGGCAGGGTTTTGTTTTAGCACTTTTCATTACATTTCACCAATTAAGATAATTTTTTCACAGAATAAAAGTGTTCAAAGTATGTTTTTTAATATGAACTCGGACTAACATCCTCTTTAAAGCAGCTGTATGTCCAGTGGTATTGGTAAGTGTGGTATTGGTTGGAGCCAAGTTTTTTGAAGACTGACCAGCATTGATTCAGCATTGTACTGATGGATGTCTCTGTTGTTTAAACAAGTGAGCCTAGTGTGAAAAATCAGATTCACGAGCAGAAATATCTGGGCACTGCTGCAAGTTTTCCTGCAGCCCTGGCTGAAGGACTCTCCAATGGCTTGTGGATTTTACCAAGTTAATGGAACAGTTCTCTGTTGATGCCATGCTAGGAGAAAGCAAATGAGCTGAAAGTAAAGTACAGCTGTGTACAGGAGTCCTGCTCATTGTTTCTCCTTACATTTTTGCTTCTGCTGATATTGAAGCTCTTCTTTCAGTTACTATTTAGCATGAAAAGGAAGTAGCTGGACAAGAGAGTTTTTCTGTGTTTCTGTTTGTAACTGTATGTTGAGGCAGGGTTAACTTCTTTTCTCTGTCCCTTTTAGATATTGCCTCTTATTTAAAGGCTTAAACTTCTAAAACTACTTTCAGAAAAAAATCTGCTTTGCTTTCTGTGACTTGTTGTTCATATCCCCTGTTGTATTTATATTATTGAAATTATATTTTATACACACCCCTGCAATATTTTAGATCTTTGATTATCTCCTAAGGCTTTCACTGTTTTTTTGTGGGAAGGTTTCTTGTTGTTGTATTGTTTGGGCTTTTTTGTTTGGTCATTTTTTCTGTTGTTGCTTTTCTTTTTAATAATCTCATCCTCAGGTAGTTGTCAGTGGTATTAGAGCCACCCTGCCACTGTAATGTGACGCCTCAAGTCATCCTCAAACTTTCTGTAGTCTTTGGGACTCAATTCTGAGGTTGCTGCTGGGTTTCCTGCTAAAATCCATGAGCCTGCCAGTGCTGTAGGGATGGGAGCTGCCAGGTGTCCTACTTGCGTCGATGACCCTACCAGTGCTGTGGCAGCTCATCTAACAGTGCTTACAGGCTGGGACCCGAGGGCTTTGCTACTCTTTGTTATAAATACAGAAGCTAGGCTCTGAAATAATTCAAAAACTTAGATCCGACTGCTCAAAAAGCTCTGAAATTGGGTTCCCGCTGTGTTGTGCTGCTGACCCACACGTTCCCAGATGGCTGGAAAAGTTAAACTGGTGTCACTGACCTGGGCCATATGAAATGAGCGAGGGGCAGGTTTTGGGTCTCAGTCATGGGGGTGGAAGCAGGGTTCTGAGGCTCTCAGTGTTACACTCCCATTTGCGTGCGTGACGATGAAATGAATTGGTTAATGAGTGCCTAAGCATCTGTTCAGCCTCTGGTAGATGCTTTGCCAAGGTTCAAGTTCCCTGAGGAGGATTAGCCACCTGGTCTGGTTTTCATGATAAAGTGACAAAGGGGACACCCACCTTTCATTTTACTGCTGAGGATGGCCAAATGCACAGGGTCCCCGGGAGGTCTGCGAGTTTGATGTCTTTTTGTAATTTAACAATTACTTTTGTAATTGTTACAATTTAGGTTACATCAGAGACTGCAATCACTGTGTGTTTTTGTAGGAAGAGTGACATGTGCTCACGCAGTGTGTCCCAGTCTTGCCAAAGAGACTTATTTATTTCTCTTTTCTCAAATGACACACAGCTCTTTTCACACAATTATATCTTGCTGTATAATATATATAATCAATATACACCATAGGGCAACAAGAAGTGGTGATAAAAAGAGGTTTAAAGAGAAAAATGAGCATTTCATAGCTTGAACTTACAATTAGACTTTGCAAAGTGTCTAGATTTTGCTGCATGGACAGCATTATGACTTGATGAAAGGCCTGCACTAAAAAGCCTAAATTTATGTGTGGTAGTATTGCTTTACGATGAGCTTGATTTAGTAGGGGTTTGACCCATCAGACACAATACAGCAAAGGAACTCAGTATTCTTTCAGTATTCTTGACAGACAGAAACATTACACATTTGTTGCCGTACTTTGAAAAAGCTGAAATCGTGTAACCAGCCTGGATTAAGGCAATGAAATGGATGAAGCCTTGGCAAACTGCAAGGAGGGCTTGACTGGACTTTTGCCCTCTGGGTTACCTGCTGAAGCCATGCAGAATCACTTTCTGATGTTGGTTTGTTTTGGGGTGGGGGGAAAGGAAGGAGGTGTGGGTTTTTATTAACCTGTGTCTTGTTGGGTGGGTATAAACCCCGCAGTGAGCTCCATGGCAAAGAGAAGCTGGAGCAGCCGGGTACATGTGCTGAGCTCTCTGGAGGAGGAGTCTGAATTACGAGATACCTCCAGCTGGGCTGCATTGGTGACCCTGATGCTGCATTGATGACCTGTGCCTCAGGTGCAGGGTACAGGTGCCTGTGTACAGGCAGGTCTGCCCCACACGGGGTGGTGCAGGTGTCACCATGGGGGAATCGCTGAGGCAGGACAGTGCTACAAGAGCAGCTGCACCTCCTTGCCCCTGGCCTTTGTGCAGACACCATGCATGTAGCCTGTTGGCAGGGAGGTGAGAAAGAATGGGAAGGAACCTCAGAGCCCCGTCTGCTGGCTTTGGCAGTGGTTTAGGTGCGCATGGGGGAAAGGAACAGTATGGCCATTTGGGCTGATCATCCAGCTGAGTGTTCAGCTTTGAACAGCTCATGAGTAATCCTGGAATGGTTTGGTTGGAAGAGATCTCAAAGACCATCTAGTTCTGACTCCCCTGCCATTAACAGGGACACTTTCCACCAGACCAGGTTGCTCAGAGACCCATCCAACCCAGCCTGGAACACCTCCAGGGATCCAGGGGCCACCACAGCTTCTCTGGGCACCCTGTGCCAGGGCCTCAGCACCCTCATGGTAATTTTTCCTACTATCTAATCTAAACCTTTCTATGTACATTTATCCTCGTATGTAATTTAACCCTGTCCTCTGTCAGTTTGAAGCCATTCCTTCTTGTCCTGTCACTCCATGCCCTTGCCTAAAGTCCCTCTCCAGCTCTCTTGGAGCCCCTTTAGGTATTGGAAGATGCAGTAAGGTTTCTCCAGATCTGTCTCTGCTCCAGTCTGAGAAGTCACAGCTCTCTCACAGGTGTGCTCCAGCCCTCTGGTCATCTTCATGACGCTCCTCTGGACTCACTCCAACAAGTCCATGTCCTTCTTATGCTGAGGGTCCCAAGGCTGGACACAGTGCTTCAGGTGGCGTCTCATGAGAACCCATGAGGGGAAGAATCACCTCCCTCGAGAATTTGCTGCACTTAGGCGTCCCCAGTGCCACCACATGTGCTGCTGGAACTTGCCATTTTTAGGCAGAAGGACGTATTTACAGCCTGTATTGCCAAACCTGATGGTTACTCTTCCCAGACTGACTGAAGTTATTTGTAGTCACAGGTTTTGGTCTCACATTTTGTTCAGCTTTAAAAAGTCAGTGTTATTTAGCTTTACATAGAAGAAAAGGTGGTGTTTTCTGGCAGCACAAGGGAGGACCTGCCAGTTGGGCTGGACACCAACAGCACAGTATGCTCTACAATTCCTAGCTTTAGTTTCTGAACTTTTCTGCCATTTAACAGTGGTTTTAATTTTTTTTTTTATTTTTTTTTTTTTAAGGTAAAATAATGACTGAATAGGTAATCTGTGGAACATGACCAAGAACAACATGGTAGAAAATTATTCTAAGTCTCACAGTTGATCTTATTGCACTGTTTCCTCTCCTTACAGTCCCCAAACAAGACTTACCTCTGCAGGAGCTTGCACTTGGGAGTGCAGGCAATCCATGCTTCTCCAGCAAAAGCTTGCTTTGCTGCAAGGGTCCTTGTGCCTTGGGAATAAGGGGTGTGACAAAACTTGGTGATTAAAAGGGGGAGGAAAATAATGCACAGGGACTGTTTTTAAATTCAACCAACCAACCAAGTAGCATCATGTAAATCGCTTTCCCTTCTTTTCCTGTCCAGTGAAAACTTTTGTTGGAAAAACCATCTAAGAAATTCTTTCAGGTTTCTAAAACCTTGTACAAGACCAAACATCTGAAGCCCCAACCTTTCAGCTGCGCGTAACAGGACCCACGCTGCCTGGTGGGGTTTAGTGCTGCAGCTGGGTCCCTGAGATTCTGGAGATCAGTTTACTAAGGCTGGTTTTGGCAGATCGTACCAGTCTCCCAGTATGTCTTTTACATATTGCAAAACCATTCATTTGATATTCACCAGCATCAGCTCAAACCCACTTTGGGAGTAGTTCTGAATTGCTGCATGTGTTTTAGATATATCGGGTTTGCCAGGAGTGAGAATAAGCAGCACTGGGGGGATTTTCCTTCTGATTTTGAAACATTTTCTGCTGATTTGCTTGCTCTAACAGATCACAAGTAGATTTCTGAGCTTTCAAACTGAAATGTAAGTCTGAACTGGCCTTTCTGAGGTAATGGATAGTTTAATGAAACTGGAATGAATGAAAGGATTTTTAATTAAATATGGCAAGAATAGTAAATAAAAGTTGTGTAAAATAATCTCACTTGGCAGTGTGCATGCAGCCACAGAGGCAGTTAACAGACAATCTTTTTCACTTAAGGTCATGTGGATTTCGTGTACTTCTTTAGCAAATTCTGTTACTGACTAATTTGCCCCACCTCCCCATGTATGAACCCACCTGCTCCTGATAAGGGCTGGTAATTTTGCTGGGAAAGCTCAAAGGATCCTTGGTGGGTGCTCTCTCTCCCTTCCACTGGCTCTGCCTTTTCATCTTTGTAAGAGTACAAAGGGGAAAAAAACCTATCTTCTTAAAGGCTGAGCTTGTCTGCTGGAAAAATGCCCATTTGCAGGTGAGAAATTGTCTGTCTCAGGACAAGGGAAGGGATTGTTTGGCCCTGACTGGCTCTAAGCACTCTGAGCAATCTGGGCTCTGTCGCTTCCTCTGGGAGATTACGTTGCTTAATACATCAGAGTACCAGGAAGTTGGTTTCTTGCCCTGGGTATTCAATTTAAAACTTTCTTTAATTTAATCCCATTACTGAAGCTGGCAAGAAAAATAAAATCTTATTCAGGACAGGGGTTTGCTGTTTTCTCAGAATCCTCTCAGCAGCCTGAAACTCTGGGAGTCTCCAAGGGAATTGACAGCCAGGTTGTAAAGGTTCTGATGGACCTTCTTCCAGTTCCCTACAGACTCCTCATCAGGTTGGCCTTCAAGAGTCCTGATTGGTTTCTGTAGGGTGTTATAACATGTATGACACATTTACATGTAATTACTTTGACCTTTCTAAGCCTAGTAAAACTTTGTCATGGAAGAAAGCATGTAAAAATGTGAATATTTCTGAAATATGAGTAATTAGGGGGAGATGGGAAATGTATGTGTGAGAGGTTCTGTCTCAAACACCTGGTGACTCAAGCACCAGCCCTCGTGTGACCGAGGTGGGGATGAGGAATGGTCTCACACCAAAGCTCGTGACTTGGAGACAGAATACATGAGTTTTGCTGTGCCTTACACCGATTTATTTGGCGACCCCGTACAAATCACTTAACCTTCTTCTGCCCACAGTCCGTACAAGAAGGATGGTGTTTCCCTATCTCACAGCAGTGCTGGACACTTAATTCATTAGTGCTTATAAAGCGTTCTCAGGTCTTTTAGAGGAAAATGCAGCATGTCTGTGAAGACTTAATGCTGATTCATGTGCAGATTCTGAGGTCTGGCCCTTGGCTTCCCAGTGCTGGGATAAAGACTGGCTGATGAGTTCATTTTTATCATGAACCTAAATCTCCTCTGTGCTATTCCAGGACTTGCATAAAAGAAATTCCCAAGGAATATTGAAAATAAATATTGAAATGTTTCTATTTTATGATGAATTTTGTATGTTTACTTAAAAAAAAAAAACCTCTAAAGGCTACCTAATGCCTTTTGAAAGTGTCTTGACCCTATCTGCTGAGCCCTGTGCTGATTTTGAAGAGAATTGAGTGAGATGCTGAGAAAAGAAATATTTTTTTCAAGCCATGCTTTATATTCTTATGTTTCCTGGCTAAATTTAGAATTGTTCAGAGATTTAAAAAAAAAAAAAAAAAAAGCATCATAGATATTCAGATAAATGTTATCATATTCAGTGTGGTGGGACATGTCATTTTCCATTGGCATCATGTCATAGGCCAGTGTAATATGTCAGAAGTATTTTATTGCACTGGCTTCATCGCGTAAATGAGATGAGACGGGTTGCAAATCAAATTTACCATACCTACCTTTAGTATGTACCAAACAAGCTAACAGCATAGATCTGGCTAATACACAGTGTGGCTGCAGCAGCAAAGATCTGGTCTCAAATGTTGCTACAGGTTATGAGGGACAGGAGGTTTGTTACCTCTTCCTGTGTGCCTTGCAATATCCTTTATTATCGACAATTAGAATTGTGTTTCAGTTCGAAGATAACTCCTGGAACAGGCAGCCTGATGCAGATTTGGACAAGACAGGGCAGAGGTAGACGTGCATTTGATAGCAGTCCCTTGTTGCCTTTTGCTTTGTTAGCGCTGTAACTTCTCCTCTTCAGCCACACAAAGTATGGCAGAGCTGCTCGCTTCCAATCTCTTGGCTTCAGTCCATGCTTCTAGGAGGAACTCCTCATGTCTACCAGTAATGCCTTGGAAGAGAATAGGTTTCAACCATTATCAGATTAATTTGAAACCTTGAAAGTAAAAATGAAGAGCCTTTAGCTTCCCGTGGAAATCAATATCTGCTCCCTCACTAGAAGTCAAGGTAGGCAGGGAAAAGTGCCCTCTGCTTCAAACACTGCATTGCTGCTGCTTGCTGCATTGGGTAACTCAATGTAAAGACATCATTCAGTCATGCTTATTTGGAAGACTTGCTGTTGAGGAATAGCAATGAAGCCAAAATAATTACAACAATTATGTATATTACCATTTATTTCAACAACCCAGTTTAATCTTAATTTACAATAAAGTTTCATATCTAATTATGATAATTAAGTAATTTGGTAATTGTAGGTTGAAATAAGTTTGTAATAGAAATGTTACAAACTTCTTTGGGTGGCTGAGATTGCTATTATATTTCTTCTGAGGTGGAAAAAGAGAGGCATATTACTTGTGAAGTGGTAAAATACACAGATTATTCTCTATAGAAATTCAGGACTCAAGCTTGAGAGAACTGTAGAAATAAATGTTATCTATGTTATCTATTAATTTCTAAACATTGAAGTATGATTCTTTAAAATAATAAAAAAAAAAAATCTGTCCTGAAAAAGTATGATAATTTGGGACTCTCTTGTTTGTAGCATGCAGACAAGGAAAAATTACACAGAGAACACTGAGAAACCTTAGATTGGGTAGAAAGGGAAAAGGTGGAGGAGGGAAGAGAGGGAAGGGGTCAAAAGGAAGGTGATTACATGGCCTCTAGGAAAATATGTTCTCAGGGTACAAATTTTGCTGTCCTGGCACAATTGCTGAATCTGGGAAGGATGTTTTTACAGGAGGTGACTGCACTGCCTTCCTTAAACTTGGCCTTGGGCTTCCATTGTAATGCAATCCCATGGATATGGAAATCTCACCGTAGTGCTACTGCCTTAAACGTAAAATCTAAGACAGTGATGCTATGATAAAAGGGACACATGATTTATTTGCTGCTTGCTTCACAAGGGAGTATTTCAGCCTCTTGCTAGCACAGAAGGACTGTCTGGCTGCAGCGAGTTCCCCTCCATCTCCTACAGAGTGAATGCTTGTGGCTGATGATCTCAGCAGTTTGTCACTGCAGGAAAGCTTTGGGACGTCCTTTTTTTTCCCCTTAAAACAATAGCTATTATCAGACTTTTGTTGTATGTGCTATTCTGCCTTTGCTAGATTTTTACAAGCATGTGTCCATGCAAACTGTAAGTTGGCAAAGTTCTCTCAGCATTTCAGCAGGTTGTTGTGTCTCTATAAATAGTTAATTGCATGGAAATGGTTCACCTTCTCTTATGTGATGCTCGTTGGTAAAGAAACTCACAGTTATACATTTCTAAAGGGTTTCTTTTTGTTTAAAAACACATTTTTTTATGATCAGAATACAGGCTTCTCTCAGTTTCTTATACCACAATTTGAACCATTGGCAATATCTTCTGAATATTTTGTTACTAATTTTGCATTGATGCTCTGATCCAAATATAATGGAAAATTTTAAACTGGGATATAAGTCTGAAATATCAGAAGATATTACCTACAGGTGGGGAAGGGACCTTTTCTGGGATCTTCATTAAAAGAACAATATTCTCATCATTCCCAGCTGTAACCTGCAGATCAACCACATTTGTTTGCAATGTGCTAGGCAGAAAAATGCCTGTTTATTTTGTCAGGAAACATTAGCAATGAGCACTGTGTTTCCAGAACGCTCTAGGCACTGTGGGGATATGAGGGTTGATCTAGATCTGATTGGGTCCAGACCAGGATTCTGGATATCTGGGGACTCCAGTGAGAACCAGAAAGCACAGAAACTCCATCTGGATGAAGATTTCTGGTGAAGGAAAAGGAAGACCATCCAGGGAACCCCACATGTCAGGAAGTTTCTCACTGAACATCAGATGGTGTTTTCAGTCATAACATGAAAGGCATTTGATGGCTTCAGAAGGATTTTGAGAGCTGCCAGTGGTCTGCCTTCCAGAGCAATTTGGGTATTGGGTTACTCCTTTAGTTGTGCAATATTTGTCATTGTCCTGAGCAAATCCAATCCAATGTAGATGCAGGATCTCAAGCATGGGGAGGAGGACAATGAGAGAGTCTGTTTGCTCTCCCTGCTGTAACAGGGTTTAAATGATGGGCATGGTTGGCAAACCCACAACAGAGGAAGGTGCTTAGCCCCACTTCTGTCAGGGGAGGGAGGGTGTGGGGTGTGCCCCGGGATGGGCTCTCGGCTGTGGGACACTGCAGGGAGGGGTAGGCAAAGGAGGGCAGAGCTCACCTGGCGTGGGACAGAGGAGGTGTGTGAGAGAGGAGGGGAGGAGAGGTGCCTGTGGCAAAGCTCTGAAATTCAACACAGGTCTGCGGTGAAAGGGGAAACAGGGTGTGTTTGATTCCCTTGAGAAAATGTTTTTATTTTTTTAATGTTTCTTTTGTTTGACAAGTCAGGTCATGTATGCTGATACTCAGGTGTAAGAAGCCTGCTTGCTTGTGTTGATCTTGGAAGGATCAGAACAGTAAGAGTGGAGGCAAACTGCATCTTGACTGGGAAAAATGGAATCCTGTTTTCATTTTTACCCTATTTCTCCACTGCTTTTCCCTTCCCCAAATAAGTGTCTTCTCCTTATTCCTGTCTCACTGCACTGTGCACAGCCAGACACTGGGGTTTAAAATACCTGGTTTTTATAAAAGCAAAAGTGGTTATAGTTTATTTATTTTTGGTAAGCATGATGCCTTGAGTAATAGAAAGCATAAATAGAAATGGCCAGACCTGCACCTCTTCTTCTTTATCCCAGTATTACCAACAATAGGGAAATAACTGTTTTGGGAGGCATAGGAGAGTAAAAACCCCTTCAGCTGCTCCCCAGGCCACAGTCTCACCCATGTGCTGTCAGCATCATCCCATTCAGACACGGTTCCTCAGTCATTTGGATTGCAAAAGGAGACAGGCTTCATCCTTTGTAATTAGGTTGGATTTTAGAAAAAGGTTCTTTTCCCAGAGGCAAATCAGCACTGGAACAGGGTCCCCAGGGAAGTGGCTACAGCACCAGCCTGATAAGTTCAAGCAAAGTTTGTGCAATGCTCTCAGGCACACGGTGTGACTCTCGGGGATGGGCCGGTGCAGGGCTGGGAGTCGGACTCAATGATCCCTGTGGGTCCCTTCCAACTCAGCATATTCTGTGATTCTGTAATTAGCAGGTGGACTCCCTTCTATTAATAGTTTTTGCTCAACTACTTTTCCTTCAACATTAATATTTTTAATATAATGTCCTTCTTTTCTGTGAAGTAGTCATGTGGCAACAGTGGAACTTGGACACCACCCCCTGTCCTGGGGCAAGCGTGAGGCTCTGCTCCCCTGGCTGCCTTGCTGGGGAAGCAGAGCAGCTGCAGGTGAGGGTCTGTGCAGTGCGGACGCCGAGGGCAAGGCCAGGTGCTTGGTTTTAAAGTGAGGTGTTTTTAAAGTGTTGTTTCTCGTCAGGCTGCAGGACGGTTAGTCAGGAATGAGAATGAGCTCCCAACAGTCAGTCTCCTGGAAACAGTGACATGGAAATTCTGGCAGCAATCTGTTATGGGTGAGGCCCTTGGAATGGTATGAATAGCAGTTCAAGAAGATGCTCAATGCAAAATCTAATCAGCTTAGATGGATTTGTTACTGGAGATAGCAGGAAAAGATAGGTCCTTGCAAGGTTTTATTTGTTCTTGGGTGTGAGTGGGTGTTAAACTACCAAGATCCTCCTTTTTGTTTGACTTCAGCTTGAATGTTTGGCTCCATTTGTTTTTGAGTAACTAGAGTGTTTGGAAGCTTAGGGTGGATAGAGAGAGATAGACTACAGCTGGTAATAATAGTAGAGCCTTTTATGCTGTCAATTTAACAGTTGTAAAACAATTAGGGAGAATTATGTTAATAGCAGGCTTTGTTCACACTTTCCTTGCTCAATTTTCCTTTTTTTTTTTGTGGTATGTCTTTCCTACCATGCTCTGAGAGCACGTAAACAGTAGAGCTCTGTGTGTTTGTATTGTGTATGGTCAGTGTTATCCATTAAACCATGGCTGGATGTAGATCTTCTAAAATTTTCACAAATCAATTTTCCAGTGCTTTGGCTATTGCATTTTAAAGTGGCTGCTCCTAAACAAACAAAATCATGTTTTCAGGAAGCTAAGACAGGATGAGAAGTGATTTGTATGGGAAATGGCGTCTGATTTGCTCGGACTGCTGCAGCTGTTTCCTTCTGTGGTAGGAACAAAACCCCTTCAAATCGATCGGATCCATGTTGGCTGAGCCCTGCTACCCACGCAGAGGGGCGGCCGAGCCTTCCCCGCCCCGGTGGGAAAGCAGTAGTGCCAAGGCAGCCTGACCCACGCTGAGATGCTGCTTTGTCTTGCTCGGCTCCTCCCAGTTCTAGACCATGGATTAGTACTGCCCATTAGCACTGAGACTAATCTGGATGATGTCTCTCTTGCAGATAATGCAGCTCACGTGAAGGGCATCTCCTGCTGCTCTCCCGTACCACATCACAGCACGGTTTGCCTTCACTCCTCTCCCTTCCCACACCCAAGGCTCCTTCAGCCTTGGCACCTTCTTCCCTGCAGTTTACCCATGCTCAAGACTCTTCCTGGTACTGACGACATGGGAAGGGCTTAGCACTGTACAAGATCTGAAATGAAGAATGAATTTCTATCTTTTCTATTTTTTCCAGTCAAAACCACTTTGATTACACTGAAATCAAGAGCATCATAAATTAGTTGTTTCATCTGGGTCCCAAGGGAGGAAATAGACATGAAAATCTTCATGCTTCATTCTTCCCTACCCCCAAAATAACATGTACATGTAGATGATCCTTTAAGAAAGGCTTCCCAAACTCCATTTACCTTGACAGCTGTCACTTGGCACTTGTAGCTGTCATGGCAGTGTGTAGTTTTTCATGAATTACCGGCGCTGGCGGTTTTTTTCTCTTTATCTGCCCTCAGCCCATCAGCCAGGCCCTTCATAACGGCTTCTGGCACCTTGCTGGGGAGATGGGTGCCACTGCAGCTCCCCCACCTCGCCGGGAAACTCTGTTTACTGGTGTGCCTTTTCCTGTAAATATTACACGCAGCACTCATGGAAGGGATGTGTGGGAATGGAATGGCTTCACCTTGTAACAGTTAGCTGGGGTGGCAGCTCTGCCTTGACTGATAATCCGCGAGTCCTCGTGTTCCAGTTACTTCGCTAAATAACATGTAGACATCCCACTCTGAAGGCTTGTGTATGATAGTTAATTAGACAACATTTAATTTGGCTTAACATTTGTGTCAGTTTTGTGGAAGTGAGCCTCCATAATTAGGGAATACAGATCAGATTTCTGTCAGACTTATAACCTCTCACTCTAATTTAATGCTCGCTCCTCCGGTGCCGTGTCACGCTGGGTGTGCAGGATTAGCCCTCCCCACCCCATCTTTTCTGCTTGACTAGTAAGAAAGTTGCCCATTTAACACAACTGACAGCAAATGGGATTGTTCATGGAGATGTAAGGGCAGGAACTGAGCTGGACCTGTTTCTGAGAAGTTGAGCTGGTCCTGCAATTTGTCTGTTGGTTTTCTGAAACTGTTGGAAATGTTTGGGCATCTGCAGCATTCTCAGGAAATACCGAATGGAGTACCTGAGTTCCTGCTCCATTTGTGGGTCAAGATATGATGTCATTGCAAGTTGTACCGTGAAAATATGTAGTAGTAACTCAGTGGTACTCGGTGTTCAGATTTTGATCAACACAGCTGCTTTCTGCCTGGTAACCTCGATGCTGGGCAGCACATATAAATGAGTGAACATAAATAACTTGTGAATTTACTGTTATGAAATATTGCTTCTTATATTGTGATGGTGCTCCTTCAGAACGAGTTTTGTGTGCATTTGAGGCCATACTGTGGTTTCCAAAGACCTGAACTTTCCCCAAATGCAGATATCAATTTTGGTGTCTAAGTGAGCAGGGATCATAATGACTTCAATGGGGTGTAAATGGATGGTGTAAATCTGCTACACAGATTTATTAAGTGAAACTCTAGACTTATATGTGGTCATTCTTGTCTTATCTGTAAATCCTTGAGACCATGCTTTGCATGGAAATCAACATTATGTCATTTTAGTCACAGAACATTTCCCTTTTGTAGTAAATTATGTCATGTGTCATTTGGAAAGTGATACTCTGCCAATTTTATTTTTTTGGGGGGGAGGGTGAAGTAATGTCAAGTTCTGTTTATTCAGAGACCAAAGTAAAAACAATTAGAATAATGATTGTAAATGAAATAATTTGTCTTTATTATGCTATGTTGCATAGCATATGTCTGTGGAAAGCTTTTAAAAGGAGGGGTTGTGTATCCTCACTTGTCCATCAATAAATGCTTGCAGGCTGAGGAGATGTGCACTGCATGCTCTAGATGAGAAACCTTCCAAAGCTGAAATTCAGAATTTAGTGGGAGATGGAATATCACATATGTGGGAAAGGAAGGAGTTCAACAACACTGCCCTGAGCTTAAATTACTTGGATGTGTAATGCATTGTATTTTGTATATAAACACATTGCTAATAGGAGGAGTTTAACTGCAGTGCCAATACCAGTCTGGCACCGCTCCTGGAGAGCTGCACTCAGTTCCCTGATGGGTTCCAGAGCTGCAGAGCTGCTGGGAGCAGTAGCCTGCACCAGGTGTTTGGGAGAGGGAGAAAACCTCACAGTGCTCTGACTTGGGAGTGTTGTCTGAGTGTTGTGGTAGCAGTGAGTGCATTAAAAAAACCCCTGTTCCTCTTGCTGAGGCTTGCTTGTTTATTTGATGCAGAATGTGTACAGATTTCTTTTTGTGAGCATGAAGGATTTCTCTCTGAAACAGAAGAATGTTGCTGTAATAATTTTTGTTTTGCAGAATCCTTCCCTGAGAAAGATATTATACAGGCTTTAAAATGTTAGGGTCTCCGGCATCATACATGCTTAGGATCCCTTGTGCATCAAATACAGCTCATGGCAAAGCTAAGGAAGTCGGTGTCCTATTGAAAGGGCCTTCTTATCTTATATTTTCTTTGCTCAACAGGGAATAAAGTTTGTCATGGTGAGACACCAGACCTCTGACGAGGCTCAGGTAACCTCGCGTGCACGGTGCCAACAAAGGGGCCCTGTCAGCCCTTGTAGAAGGCACTGAGACTTCAGTCAGCCCTGACTCCCAGAAGATGAGGAGTGTGCTGCTGAAGCGCTAGGCTGTGGATCCTCGGATCTCTTGGTTCATGGAGGAGCTGCAGAGGCTTGGCATGAAGATGAAAAGGTGACAACAGCAGCAGCATCCCAGAGTTTGTGATCACACAGCCAGATGAGGTGGGTGATAGACAATAGTTCATATAAAATTCTCTTTTGTCTTACCTGGTTTGTATTCTTGGCTGCGATCAGAAATATGGCTTGTTGTCTCTAATTAATTCTTCAATTTTCTTTCATTTGTATTTTGAATTTAGCAAAATTCTACTTCATGTTGGAAATGCCCTCCATCTAACCCAAAATACATTAAAAAGGTTATTTGTTTAATCAGCAGGGTTTTTTAATCTTATTATATGCTGCTCAAAAGTGAATATTTCTTTGTATTGTACAGTACACATTTACATAAATTAGTGTTATCCTTGGTTATTTTGCAACCCATAATTTATACGCTTTTTAGCTTTATCATAAAATAAAATCTTGACTCTTAATATTATGGGAACATTTTTAGCATCATAGCAAATTACCTTGGGAGGAACTATTACACAGTCAGTGAACTATCCTACTTGAGTTTAAAAAAAAGAAGAGGAACTTAAATGTGTATCAAATGCTCAGCTTTCACTAGTCTTTCATTTTTGCAGGCTTTTGAAAACTGTAAATTCATAAAAATTCTGGTAAAATTCATCTGGAGCATAAAATATTTGCAATACGTTTGGTTGTTTGAAAAAGTTCCAAGATTTATGGCCTCATTTAATTATTTTTTAAGTGTTAAGATAAGTTTCTTCCTCCTACCAGGTTTCTTTGTTTATATATTGTTTCCACAGAGGGTTCATTTTGAATATTGCATTCAGAAATGTTGACAAAACATTTGTCAAGAATTTCTTTGAAATAATTTTTCAGGTACCTAATCTTGCAAGGTACTGCTAAATGGAGCTCTTGTCTCTGGGACAATCAAGGCCCAAACCACAAACAAATTGCATAAGCTCTCCATTTCATCACCATAAAAGTGAAATATAAAAATGCTATGAAAATATTTGCAATGCCTCCCTTGGGATAACTTTCCTTTCTTTTCTCTGTAATTTTATGTTTGGCTAGCTTGGCTGTCTTTGACCAGTCCTCTGTACCTTGTCGGGGTTGCTAAATTCCTGATCCAGTACTACTCTTGCTCTTTGTGTGTGCTGATAGCTGCAGGTCAGGATCAGGGTGTATGGAGCTGTGAGCGTTTGAGACTGGGGATTCTGGCCCCAAAAAACACACTGAATAAATAAGAGTCAAGTACTGATACAGACAGTTGAAAATAATTTTGGTGGGGTTTTTTAATGTGGCCTCTAGCGGTATTTAAAGACTGCGAAGATCCTTGATATCTTATCACTTTAACTCCTATTATTGTTGAACTCTGTGGTTATACATATTTCAGCATCTTCTTTTCATGTCTCCCTACGTCTTTCTAACTGTTGGACAAGTTAGTACGTGAGTTTCCTCCTTTTATGTGTGCTAGATGTTGTAGATACTCCAAGGGAGGGAGTAATTAAATTATTGTTTCAAAGGAGTTCTCCACCACACTAATAACTTATCTGTAAGCTTATTAAAGTAGTTGTTTGTACTCTAAAAAAGACTAAATAACTGTTGTATAATCTCAAAATTACAATAAATCATAATTCCTCCTGGATGGCGGCAGCTGTGACGTCTGGATATGCCTAACCGCTGATGTCTGACAGGTTTAAATACCATACTTGCATGTACCTGGAGGAGGGCACAGGAAAATATTTACAATTCTTGCTGTTGTGCATTCTGCATATTCACACCGTGGCTATCTGTGCTCCTGGTGTTGGGCCATCAGCTGCTGCTCGAGCAGCAACCTCGGCTGAGGGCTGGGGAGAGGCAAACAGCAGCGATAGCTGCCTGGAAGGTTTTGTTAGCTTTTGAAATCAGAGGTAAAAGCTCCTTGTCCCACTTGTACTGCAAAGATGAAGTGTATTTTTTATTTTCACCACCACCCATTTGGGCAGGATGGAGGGAGGAGGACTGGCCTGGTGTCGAGTTCTGTTGCCTCCATGCATTCTGCTAGTCATTATAAGTCCTTAAAGAGAATAAGTCCACACAAGTCTTTAGGGACCCAACTGCTATGATAGAAGGCAGGCAAATAGGTGTGTGTTTGGACAGAGGACTCAGCCTTTCCAAGACCTCTCTGCTTCCAGGGACAAGACCTGTGTAGTGAGGGAGGAGAGGGGAATACAAGTTTGAGTCCTACAGCACAAATACATGTGTGCCTGATAAAATTCTTCCTGCTAATGGAGTTCAGCCTTTTTTTTCATACTATTGGATCAATGAAATGCTCCTAAAATAAGCTCCAATGGCTGGTTTTTATTGCAGCCTTAAGGAATAGTTTAATTTTGTCTTAGAAATGCAGTGCATCTGATATGGCCATTTGCTCCTGGGATCTGTAAGATTTTTACCTTCCCTAAAACAAATGACTACTGCTGATCTTTGGGGACCAGCAGCTGTGTGTACACTGTGTGCCTGTCCTAGAGGAGCCAGAAACCAGGTGACTGGCCCAGGCAGAATCAAGTATTTATAGCAAAATAAAGGGTGTAAAAAGAAATTTAACTACAACATCTCTTAATGAGTCTACATTTGGAAAGTGATTGGGAAAAAAAAGTCTCCAAGTTAAAAGTTTTACGAACAACTGCTTAGAGTGACGTATTCCTTAGCCTTGGAAAAAACCATGTTTTGGGATGGAATGAGAAATTTTTTGATGACCGCAATATGAATATCCTATCCAGACTGAATTGAAGGCATGAGCAAAATGCCCTGCCACTGGAGTATGTATGCACTGAGGGACGCTAGCGCCTGAAGGAACATGACTGAAAAAAATAGGATGACTTTTTATCAGAGCATATGGAACACCTCTTCCCCTTGCTCACTGTGTTGTTATCCTTTCTCCAGGGCTGTGTCTGAACTCTGAGTGTCTTGTGGGCCAGATGTGCCAACTCACTCATCTCTGATGAGCCCACTTAACTCCAGTTTGCACTTCTGGTGCTGGCCATTCCCTATGCCAAAGCTGTAGGGTCACAGCACACAACAGCATTGGGTTTGGAAGAAGGCTGAGCCATAATAGATGGTAACAGAGAATCAGGAGCTCCTTCTTCATTTGCTGTGTTACTTACGGGGAGTAGACCCACAACTTCTCTTTTATGATTGGCTTCTTCTAAGGCAATGAAGAAACTGGTGCCCAGTGCTCCTGTGTTCTTTGAGAGGGGTGACTTTAACTCCCCTGAACTGTCCTACAGGTGCTGCCGTGGCTTGTGGTCCTGCTCCTCAGAGTGGGAAAGTCCAAGGGCTGTGAAATCCTCCAGCACACTCCATGTGCTGGCAAATATCATAAAAATCCCATGTTTGGGAATACCTTTTTGGTATGCAGAGTATCACTTCCAGGCTGCATTCCTAGGAGAATAACTTTCCATCTGTATAAGATTTCACCATCAGCACTGACACTTCGGTTTATTAAAATTAGCCATTTTGCGTTGAAGTGGTATAATGAATTAAAAATTAATAGTTCTACTTGAAAAATGTTCCTATATTTCAGTGACTTGAAATGGAGCCCCATGAAACTGATTTCTGATTCTCTGATTTTATTTCAGTTAAGTATATTTATCCTGCTGATGGATGTGGTATGGATTACCATACCATATTTTAACATGCCCCAAAAACATATCAGCAGATATGTAAAAAAGTGAGTTAATAACACAAATGTCTGCTATCATGCTGCTTTGTAAAACCATTCTTAATTTAATCCATACACTAAATGTGCTTTCCAGTTACAAAAATTCATTATAAGCATCAGGCAGAAGTGAAACCATGATACAGAATTGTGACTGATGTAAAACAGACACAGAAAATGAGTAGCATTAGGACACTTACTTTGAAGTTTGTTAAAACTAGTAAAGTGATAGCCACTTTAAGTGAAACCTGCTGTTACAGATACCTACTGGATTTTGGGAACATTTCACTTTTGAACTTACTCCTTGCAGTCTGCTTTAGTGTTTAATATGTTGTAGTTGCCTTTTTTTTTTTTTTTTTTTCCCCTTAATGTAGCAGGGAAAAATAAAATAGCTGATCTACTCAGATACCTTATTATCTTTGCTCACAGACAGCTGAGTACATTTGGTATCTGGGAAAAGAGCATTTATTCAAATACCTATGAGACACTACCATGCTATAACAAGTGCAAATTTCAAAAAAAATAACAGTGTACTCCCAGTGAATACCCATCATAACGTTGCCAAATGGGAATCATGGCAAAAATAGTGAATCATTTGAGCAGGGATTTGAGGATGACAAAGTAAAAGAGAGCAGTTAGGTTGGCCACTCCAAGTAAATTTTCAGCATCTTGTTGGTGCTGGTGATAATTTGAACATAGGGATTGATTGCAGACTTTGTGAGCCTTTCCAGTTAAATGGAGGCAGGTGCCTCCTCTGAGTCATGCCCATTTACCTACAGAAAATGGACAAAGAACTGGCACAGGAAAAAGTTCCTGAGCATAGCAGAGATTCCACAAGAAACAGTTCAGCATCTCAGTATCTAATATTTATCCAGATAATAACCATACATGTATTTATGTTGCATAAAGATGTATTTCTAGTTGAATTATAACAGTGATGTGTGAAATAGGGCTGTGAATTACAGGACTGTGATTAAACAGAGTGCTCCTTGAACACTGGCACTCTGTTTTATATATTTTTGTATATATAAAAATATAAGTATTAACATGGCAATCTGAAATGGACTGACAACACTCATTTTTCAGAGAGGTCAAGGTGGGCCACATTCTATGCAGGATGTTTATCTTTCAGACAATATATCCTTACTGACCATGAGTCAGTTTGCATGCAAAGTGATAGATAAAAAACTTGAATGATGATTTTTCTCATAAGAAAGATCATTTTAGTCATGTGTGTTGTTTGGGGCATGTGTGTGTTGATTATACATGTTCTGACTCATGACAATTAAATAACTCTTCTCCCATTGTAAACTACCAGAGTCGTTCAGGGTTTTTCCTAGAAAGGATTTTTAATGTTGATTAAATAAACTAAAGCAACTCTCTTTGGATAAACCCCATGACTTCTGGGAAGACCATATCCAGTGGATGGAGCATCCTCTGTTTGCCAGTAAAGGAATGCCTGAGCTTTGCAGTTCTGTGAGTGTTTGGATGTTACAGGAGCTGGAACCTCCTGTTTCAGCTGATACACAGAAGCAACTTGGTGGTCTCTAATGTGGGTTCTTATCATGACAGTTTACCATAGGCTAGCCATGATTTATACATATTTCTGTGGCATTGATTAGAGCTGTGGTGTTGCAGATAAAAATGAGAAAGCAAAAGCAATGTGGGATGCTGGGATGAGTACTATGCAAATGAATGAACATCCCCTTGGATTTTCTCCTAAAGTTAAGAATGCTTCTGCTTTGGCTGTGCTTGTGAACATGTGAGAACTGTGTTCCCTGGACCGCAAGCTGGGACTGCATGCACTCCTCTGCCCTGGACAATTCACACTGGGGTTAGCTGGACTCTGTGGGGATGCTCTGTGACACAGAAGGGTCAGTCTGCAAGGCTCCTGCCTTGCTCCCTGCAAGGAAGCAGCTCAATAAACAGGGGAAAAAGTCATACCTTGCAACCAGAACTATGTCTGTACAAACTCACTGTGCTGTCACAGAGGTAACAAGGACTTAAAGCATAAATCCCACTTAATTGTCCAAGGAATGTCTCACAAATTGGGTGTGTCCACTCTTGTCCGAGAGAAGAAGGTTTAACAGCCCTAAACGTATCTTTGTGCTTTTGTCAGGTCTTGGTTCCCTCTTGCTGAGAGTTTTCAGTAGCTCTCATGACTTTTCCTCTTGTACCTTCCAGTCAAGAGGGAAGTTTGTAGAAAATCAATGCCATATAATCTACAAGGCCATTCTATGCATGTGTATTTCTGAAATACATATAATTAGCCCTGTTCGGATAACTTGAGAAATGTAATTTGCAAAGTTAATTATTTTAGAAGGAAATTTAGAGACAGTGTCTAACTCGTTGTGTCAGAAGATAAAGAGAACTAATTTCTTGAGTTAAAAGCTTGCCATGTATAATTTTGTTGATTGCAGTGTGCTGTGTGGCTGCAATTATCTTCTGTGTGGTATTTGGGTGTGCTCTCTTCCACTCTATTATCCAGCACGCAGTGCTAGTCCAGTGAATCTGGGAGAGGTGACCTGGGAATACGCTAAATCTGATTTAGTGATGAGGCTTGAATTGCTTTTTTGTAGTGATGTTTATTTTTTGAGGATAGTTGCTCGAAGGAAATAGGCAAATCGTAGCTGACAGAGTGGAAGAGAGTTTGCAGTGCTCTGAGTGACGTGGGATTTGATCCCTTTCTGCCAAGAACAGCACCCCGTTTGGTTTGCTTTAGATTACACATTTCTTTTCAGAACCCGTTGTCAGAAAGCTGCTGAATAACTTTCTCAGGAAGAGCATATGACAAGGAGCGTGGTAGCAGGGACAAATGCAGCTATCCATTTTCCTGCCACTTTCTTGGGATGCCAGACTTAAAACTGTGCTTCATTTCCCATGTGACAAGGGAGATTTGGGCTGAATCTGCTTTAGCTGCTTTACCTTAGAGGCATGTTTCTCATTCCTTTTTTAAAATTTTGGTATTTATTTCTAGGCTAACAATTTCTTTCTTTCCTTATTTATTTATTTATTTATTTATTTTTAAAAATCTAAAACCCCTCTCTTTTTGGCTGGTTCCTTGTCCTAAAAATGTGGTATGTGTTTTTCCTCTTCTCTGCTGTCCAGACCACGTTCTTGGTATGGGGAAGCAGATCGATCTGGCAGCATGATACATTCTGACTAATTTTTCTGGCATCTCTGTGATCATGATTCCCTAATGTTATCCTTGACTTGTCGTCAGTGACAGAAATTTGAGGGCAACTTGTTCCTCAAAGTGTTCTACATGGAAAAAATATATTTTTGTCTTTTTTTTTTTTTTAATCTCTAAAGCTCCCATTAAAGTTAGACTCTTAAAATGGATTTGACTCTATGCAAGGCTGTATATAAAAGACCTTCCCTCTTGCTTATCGGTTCCTCAGCATTTCTCACACGTGTTGTTTGGGATTTTGATCCTAAAAAGATTAGACTGGATTAATGTTTTGTTTTCCTTTCAACCATGTAAATATTGAGCGGCAAAAATGAAACAAAATCCTCATTTCTATAAAAATACAGCAGGACTTAATAGAATCTTAGAAAATAACCTTAAGATTTCTCTTTTTTTTCCTGCAAAAGGTTAACTAAACATGGCCCCAGTTCTGCAAAGGATTACTCTTGTTTAATTTTACATACTGTGCATTGACTTTCAATGGCACTCTGCATAAAATACCCTCACTCAGCCTTTGGAGATCATGGTCTGAATGATCACACAACATGATGCTCCATATTCCACTTAACTCAAAACAGTTAGCCAGAGAGTATCCTCTCAGGCCTCTGGTTGTGTGGATCTCTGTCACTTTCAAATCCTTCTCTTTTCCTGTGGTCAGCTGATGACACTGCCTTTATGTTTCACCTGCAGGAAAGTTGGCACCTCCTTCTCCATGACTCAGTTTCTAACAGATGTTATCCTTTTTGGCTAAAATCAGCAACTGCCTCCCAGGATTGTAGAATGGGCCTCAGATATTAGGAATGTGGAGGAAGAAAATATATAGAAAGAAATATTAAAGCTGAAGGTACTATTCCTCACTCAATTAGAAAGAAAAGTAGAATATTAAGTAAGCACTGAAGAGTGTAGCTCTTTAAGTTGCTTTGTTGCTTTTTCATAAATAAGAGTAACTCTAAGGATACTCTAATTCTGGATCGTAAAGATAGATTGATCCCCAGATATATCAAACATTATCTGGAAAAAAACCCCACAAACTCTACCAAACTATGTCAGCAGAGGCAACTTCCTTGTATCTTTGGTCTCACTCAGTGTTGTTTTAAATTAATGTTTCCTTTCAAAAAGAGCTTCTCAATTGTCAAATTTCAATGCTAAAGTCCTAAACAGTTAACTAATCAGATTGCTTCAAAGTCATTCAGAAATCCAGTAGAATACAGCCATGCCATAAACTCCATTTTCTGGTTCCCTTGGGAAAACTGTCCTTGTTCAAACAGAGGGAGAACAGACACAAATACATCTGTGACTGCCCTGACACTTCTGAAGGAGCAGAGCTGTTCTCGGCAATGTGAATGGACATTAGCATTGCCAGGGATTCGGATTTTATCCCTGTCTGCTCTGGCTCTCTTTTTGAGTCTTCTGGGATGAAGTAGCAGCACAAGTGGCTCTGGCTGTGCGAGTGCGGCACGCTAGCAGCGCCTCATGTGAGGAAATGGAGAGACACATAAAACTGCAAATGAAGAGGGAAGCTGCCTCTGCAGCCAGCAGCTGCAGTGATGCAGCCACTGCATCTGGTGTCGTGACAGTCCCAGCCTTCCAGTGTCCTCTGCTCCCAATTACCCATTCCTGTCCCCGGCCCCAGAGTGGCACGGGTGCTCCGACCAGCAGCCAGAACCGAGCTGATGGTAAACTGAAGTCAAACTGTGGATACTTCTTCAGTTGCTCATAACATCACCACAATTGCTGTTATTCTATGCTAGAAGCCTGTTTCAATGCTGCTGGTCTGTGCTAATGTACATGAGTATGGGATTTTGTGAGGGAAGAATATATGAAAGTACATGAATCAGTGCTAGTAGGGTTTTGCATTCTGTGTAAGGGCCTGCAATGCTGCTTGACGCACACAGAGTGCACTGAACTCTGGGTCATGCAATCAGGAGGTACCAAAAAATGCCTTCATTGGAAGTAGCAGTATCCCCTTGGGCTTCCTCTCAGCACCAGGACTGATGTCCCTGCAGTGTTCCCATCTGCTTGGGGCCACCCCTGCATGCATGGGCGGAACTGGCAATGCACAAAGAGGCAAAATAAGTTCCCCTACCTTGATGGTACAAAATCTTGAAGACAAGAAGAGACATCTTACTCCATTTTGTAAGGAAGTTTCTGCATCTCTCTGAGTCCAGACCCCTGATCTGTCTCCTTAAGTGGGGCACCTCTAGTTTTCTGCACCAGGACTCCACAGAAATCCTTGCTCTGGTGAAGCTGGGCCGTGTGTTTTGAGATGTCAGGGCTGAGGCTCGTTGGTTGGGTTTTGGTCTTTTTTTCCAGGGCTTCTAAAAGTGCTGGGAATTGGCTCCCATGGGACAGGAGTGCCCTTAGCCTGCTACTGGGTGCTTTTGCAAGTGTTAACACGTGGTTCAGACTGTGAGAATAAGGGAATGGTCTCACAAGTGTCTTCACAGCACTTGGTCATTTGGATTTTGAACATATTGGTACACAGTTGTAATTTGAACAACTTACCTTGAAGGGAAGAGGCCTCTTTGAGAGATTGCATTGGAGTGTGCTCATTTCTGACTATGTTCTCCCTCCCTTGCTTGGGGACACTCTGATAGTGTAACTTTTTTCCAGCATGCTATTTTTACATCTGGCCCTTTAATTTTGGCAAATCCGTTTTCTGCAGCCCTAATATCTCCCTCCTTTTTTCATTTTTTTTCCCCTTAGACAGATTGCAGCATTTTTCTTTCCCAGCTGGTCAATGGCTGTTACATTTTCATGTGCTTTTTATTGTTACTTTTTAAGATATAAGCATTCTTTAAGGTTGCTGTCAGCAATGAGCAAGGTTTATACTGATGTAGTGATGGGTGAGAAGTGTTGAGGGTGGGACCATACGTGAAACTTGTTTAATGTTTCACTGATCAACATGGACCCTTTTCTTTTTTTATTTTCCCAAGTGGAACTTGGGTTCTAGTACTTTTCTTTGTTTAGCAAAAAGATGTAAAAATTACCTGCTTCCTTGTTTTATGTGCTGTGTATGTAATACAAGGTAGTTTTCATTAAGAAATATCAGAGAATCATAGAATAGCTTGAGTTGGACAGGACCTTAAAAATCACCTATTTATGAAAAAGCACCAGAGGGCTTAATGTGAAGAGAACAACTTTATAAAGACACATTGTACAATAAATTCTCATTTCTGTCTTGATCCAAATTAATTTTCAAGTGTAGACAAGCCCTTGGAGCTGCTTGTTAAACTCTGTTTATAAAGTATCTATGGCATCTGGAAGAAAATAACACACTTGGAGACAGGCAATATTTTCCAAAGCAGCCTAACTACATATTTTTTCTACTTGACTTTTACAAAAAACTCTCCCGTCTTTGTGCCTGGCTGGACTTTTAAAACAGTGAAATGATAGTGACATATCCAAAATGAAAAGCCTTTCCATTAGCACTGCAACACTGAAGACTCTCTACTGCCCCCCAAATATTCTCTGAGTTCATAGAGCCTTACAGACTCAAAATAAATACATTTAATTCCGATCCAGCAGTGAATGTTTGAACCCTGGTTTATGAAATCAATCAGGCAAAGTAGCAATACCTGATGGTAGTGACAGAGGCACTTTGAACAGCTGGCAGAGATCATTATAAAAAAGCTACAAGAAAAACATGGATTCAAAGCCTCAAAATCATTTATAATGTAAGCCTCAGTTTGCTTTCCCCACAGTGCAACTCAGAATAAATTTGATTAGAGGCAGAGTGGCTGGAGAGGACTCTTACACAAGTTTGTAATACCAGGCACAATCAAGCTTCTAATAGCCTAAGGGATGGTTGTGTTTGAAAGCTAATTTGGATTAATGCAGGGCCTGAATTTAAAATAGGGCTAGGTATTTCTGAATAACTGTATTCTTATTCCAGAATAAAAGTGTCCACATGTGAAGTTATTCAGAAACAGCTATTTTGGCAAAATCTATTTGTATCTGAGCCTGAAATCTCTGCCTGTAGGCTGCTAATGGAGAAACAAAGAATAGTATCAGCTAATAGGATCTCTCACAAAATCTCTTCCTTCCAAAACCTGCAAAAAGACTTTCCAAACTGTAACACTTTAATTTAACTTTGTATATCTTGATTTTTTTTTTTTTCCTCAAATGGAAAATCTTTTTAATTAAGAACAGGATTAGCCCAGACGGCTTAAATGATAACTTCAATGTGCTCATCATTTTGTTAGACTTGATTAAAAACAAGTCTTTCATTTTCAAGGCTTGTATGCAGTATTGACTTCTAAGCATCTTTGGATTTAGAGTAAAAAAAGCATGGGAGTCTAGTCAAGACAGAGAAAGGGCCAATGGTGCTGCACTGATAGAATAGGACAGGATTTTGCAGTAAAGCCTGGAAGAAGCTTGGCCATCTCCTTGCCTTTGTGTTTTCTGCCAGCATATGAATCCTGAACGGGGAATTTGCTTTGGATTTGCAGGTTGTGTTTCAGCACCTCTGCAAAGTGTCAGGGTGTAATGTGTGTGTGAGGGGCAGCCTGACCTGCCCTTGTGGGTGGGATCCTTGGAAGTGCTGAGTTGCTTCCTCTTGGTGCAAGTTGAAGAGCCTGGTGTGTGAGGCTGGTTGTTGTCACCACTGCTGGATGTAATGCCACTGTGGTGCAATGTTCATTACCACTGCCACAGCACTGGCAGGATGGAACTAAGTGCTCAATTTCCATGATTTTTGTTCTTTCTCTTTGCATGCAGCATTTAAAATTTGTAATTGGGCTGATGTATTCAAGTTAAACTAAGGCAGGCCAGCATAACAAAAGATCAACCTCCAAATTTGCAGCCTCTCTGCAGAAATCTTTGATAGCATTTGTAGATAGAAATGTAGCTAGTAGCTATTTGATATCTATATATATATATAGATATATATATAGATATATATATATATTTTTTTTTTTTTTTACATAGGAAATTAAGTCACATCCATTGAAAAATATAGTCATTACACACTGGTAGGTTTCAGACTTACCAGGATAACCTGTGTATTTCCACTCAGAATGAGCAGCAGTAGGATTTAGGAGGCACGCTGTGAACTGCTGCTGTAACGAGCTATTACACCATGGATGGTGCAGTTGGCTTTGATGGAAGTCTGTTCCCGAGCTCCCAAATATGCTCTGAGATGTTCTTGGCCGTGTGCTGCACAGGCTTTCAGTGATGCAACCATGTGGGGCCTCCTTGAAATCACACCACCTCTGGAAGGAGTTAGTGGCCTGCTGCATCCTCTGCCTCACAGTGTCTGATTCTGGAATGTGTTTGGATTGGGACTGGGAATCACACCCAGCCCTTGGCTGTGTCTTGCAGCTAGAGCACCTGCTTTTCAGCTGTGCCCGCTGCTGCATGTGCCAGATTTATTACCCATGAATTTTCTTTTTCCCTTTTTAGCAAATATATATATATGTATATATGTGTGAATAAATGAAATATTTTGGTCACTGGTGCAATAATAGGTATCTGCTATTACCTCCAAACCTGAAAAACTTACTTGTATATCCTGAAAAATATCAGGATGGCAGGGTTGTTATCTTGAACACCACCTACTTATTTTGCTAAAACAGTGGCAAAAAATGCATTACAACGCAGAGAATAATTTCAGAAGCACAGGTAGTCAGCACGGTTGCATTTGTGATAGCTGAAAGTTACAGTGCTCTGAAATGCAGAGCAAGGTAGGGCTATAAAACACACAATTCCCTGAATGTATCTGTGAACTGACTCTGTAAGTAGAAATAAGTTTCTCTGCCAGCTTGAAGTTTTAATTGTTTCCCTTTTTAAGATTCCAT
Source organism: Hirundo rustica (assembly GCF_015227805.2). Taxonomy (NCBI): domain Eukaryota; kingdom Metazoa; phylum Chordata; class Aves; order Passeriformes; family Hirundinidae; genus Hirundo; species Hirundo rustica. Next base: position 10,121,608 of record NC_053460.1, read on the forward strand.
CTACGATTAGATTAGGTTGTTTATCGTGGGTAGGGTATGATGGTTATTTTTGCTTTACCAAAAGCCAATTACATAGGTTGGTTCCAGTCCCTCGCTAAATAGCTTTTTCCTTGGGCATTAATTTTAATGTTTAAATAGCAAGTGCATTTTCTTACGGCTGCATAAAGATATGTATAAGTAGAAGGCTACTTTAGTTGGGAAGATCCAATGCTCAGTGAAGCCTTTCGCATATATAGAATACTGAATATCTAAACCATTATTTAGCATCAGAATCAGTTATGGTTGTCTGACTGATGGACAATCTTTTCCTGACCCAGTCTCTTTGCAGGTGACCTATACTGTCTAGACAGTTGCATATTATTTATACATTCATTTCAGATTTATAGTTCTTTTAACTAAAGTTGAGGATGTTAGTTTGCCAGTGACTCCATATCCATATCAGTACTTGAAACAGGCTGGAGCAAACCCAGCTTAAAACTAGCAATTCAGGCCCTTTCTATTGCTGCCCATTGTTTGCCAGTTTGCCCTTCATCACTTCTCTTCTTCACCTCCCTCCCCACCCAAAAAAAAGAGGAACAAAATAAAAGAAAAAGTCTGACACAGAAGAAAGGTTTTATAAGAGCTGCTAATTTCAAAGAGCAGAGATCAATTCTGGTTGATCCCATTGGGTGATTGGGGAATTGCTAAAACAGTATTTGCATCCAGGTTTCAAGTCTGAAATGCCAGGGCTGAAATAAAAGAACTGCTCTGCAGGGCTCTTTCCTAAAGCGTGGGTAGAGGGGAAGTCACACTAAACCAGCTCTGGTTGGGTCATATGGGAGAGACCAATCCACCTGCAAGAGCCCTCCTTAATGTGTGATTTGCTTCTGAAAATCCTGTTCTTGACTCCTTGTGGGGTGAGGCAAAAAAGGACATGAAAAGAAAAAGACATGAAAAAAAAAGGACACGCAGTGCTGCTGGCATTAAATGCAGTTTTTGAGACTTGCTGTCGCTTGCCATGTCCTTGCCACTACAGATGGTATGTGAGTCCTTTATTTTGAAGATAATGAGATATTATGTGAAATTCACATCTACTTTTAGACTATTCACTCATTTATTAAAATTTTATCAACTGTGCTCTTCTAGGCAGCATGATCTTTTTAAGTGTACAGAAATAGAAGCACACATGCATCTCTGAGTGGCAACAGATTATGTCAGGGAAATATACACTGGCTTGTCGTGAGCACTGGTTGTGCTGGCAAAATTTAGAGCTAGAGGAGCAATAAATCCTCACAACTTCCTCTTTTCTTTTGCAAATGGCTGTTTATTTTAGAAAGGGCATAAGGAATCTGAGAATACTTGTCTTCAACATGTTCCCAACATCTTTTTACGCATGAATAATCACAGTAACGGTTCTAAAGGCATTGTTACCAAATGGCATTGACAAGCAAGATGGGCAAGGCAGAAAGAGGCATGTAAGAGAGGCTCCAAAAGTCAGAGGAAAGAGAGGGCATGCCAGGAAATCCATGTAAATACAGGAAAGTGGGTAGAGTACAGGGATGCTTGGGGTCTGGGAAGAAGGAAGGGAGGAGTGTGAGAACGAAAAAGCAGACTGAGGGCAGGAGATGAACTTAACCTGGAGAAAAAAAATGGCAGAAATGTATTGGTCACCCGCCTCTAGGAACATGTCAACAGGGGTTGAAAATTCATTTTACTGACCATTTTAGAAAGGATTTTCAAAATAGGCCTCTTCTTCCATGCTTACATTTTGTTGTTTTGTATTAAATTATAAAATGAAAGAAGTAGTCAAAAAGGAATTAGCAGTTACTGTACACAATCCATTTCAAGTCCTGTTACTACAGAAGAGTCCTACTCAAGTGTACCTGAATACTTTCTCATATGAATTTCTTGATTTTCACCTCTCATAGCAAAAAAAATTCCCTGTAATTCCTGATCATTTCACTGAGAAAAATATTCTTGACTCTGGTGTTTGTATATTTGTAGGAAGTGCAAGGAGATGATAGACTTTTAAATGAAAAGGTAGTCCTGTGCTGCTGTTCAGAGTTAAGGTGATAGATGAGAGGAAGGTAGTCAAAATTAAAGATCTGTTAAATTCATTAGGGCTATTTATGGACTACCTTTGTTGCAGACTTTGAAATGAGTAAGGTAAGGAAATATCAAATTAACCACTCATTGAAAAAGGTTTGGATTTTTAAAATCATAATCCTAAAAAATACACATTTTCTAGGTAATAGGAGGAAAACGTTTGGACATTTTCCATGCTTGTTACTTGGAGTCCCAGAATCTTTCTGTTTGGCTAATACAGTATAAGATTAATTCTCTCACAGCGCATTGCCTGGAGTTCAGTGCACATGTTTACTGATGTGTACAGCTCTCAAATAAGTTTAGTGCTTCTTTCACCCACTGTTAGGAAGTATATTTAAAAGAAATTGCCTTTTATAGATTTAAATTACAAAAGTACTGATATCATGCAAAAAGCACTTCAACTCATGCAAGCATACAAATGTGTAAATCTTAGGGAAAAAGATACCCAGGGCTAATATGAATGTAAATAGGATTAGCTGCTTGCATTAGTGTCTGAAATACAATTTTAAATGCTTGCTGCCTGGTTATTCCTACACATACACAAACACACACACATATATATATATGCATACATGTCTATATATGTGTGTGTGTGCAAGTGTGTATATATGTTTACCCAAGAAATGTATCTTACTAGTACTTGAAAAAACCCGTTTTTTTCTTCTAAACAGGAAGACTTTTAAAGAAATTACTTAATGACAGCTGTGCTAGTTATGGAATCTAATATGTTATTATATATAGAAGGTTTATATTTGTTGTTCTATGAAATATTAACACAAAATGAGGGCAGACTTCCATCCTTCACATATCCACCCAAACGCAGCAGTAATTTTAGACCCAGTATTCTCACTGAATCATGAACAATGACAGCCACCAGATTCTCTATAAGCCTATGAAAAGAACAATTTTCAGTTAATGGCACCACTAAAGCTGCATAAATCAACATACACGGCATTTCATTAGAGATTTCAGTCCCCTATGTCATGGCTTCTGCAGCAAAGCAAGTCCTTTAAGCAGCCTTAGTGGTAGTAGAGGGAATTTAGTTTTGTTATTACTTATGTTAAACTGATATAAGCATGGGGGCTATAAGATGCCTAAAAAAAATTCAGTTATCTGACACACTCTTGAACTCGAAGTAGGGTAGATGCCTAAGGAATAGGGCAGATTTTCTGTTTCTCAAAATGTCTAATATTCTTTCTGTTCTTCTGCTTGCTAATAGAAATGGTAATGCTTTTTCCAGCAATAACCATATGTACCTGTGAATTGTTTAGTTTAAGTGACAGCTAAAAAGCGATAATGTCATTTTCTCTCCTGTGTGTAGTAAATATGTTAGAATGATGCCATAGTAATTGTACATGAGCTTGTAGAGAAGAAAGAGTCCTAATTTGCCCTGTCAAAGTGGGCAAACTGTTGTCAAATGACACAACATTGCATACCTGGAGAGTGATGTCAGACTAATAATTGCTCAAGCAGAAAAGTTTGTTTTTTCTAAAGTATCAGCTTTCTCAAGGTGTGCTGTTGTGTAGAGGGGCCAGTGAAGAATGGTGCTGTGGTTCCTGCTAGGCAAGCCTATTGCTACAGGCTGTGTGTAGAACATGGGAAATCAAAATTAATTACGAAGAGTAAACAATTTGGCAAAAGTTAAACCTGCTGTTTTCAGTTAGATGTGATTCATTTTCATGTTTTTAAGTAAAACACTTCAACTTTTTTGTTTGGTGAGAATATTTTTCATTTACAAAGCTGTTTGATTTATGTATGAACCTCCAGGCCCTTTGCAATGCTCAGCTTTTGAAATCAGCGCAGCATGGAAGGCAGTGGGAGCACACCAGTGACACCAGGATGGGGTCCCCATGCACAGACACCTGGGTTCAGCAAGCAGGACTTGCCCTTTGTTGTGGGCTACCAGCTCCCTTCTGTCTCAGCTTCATTTTTTCTGGGTAATGCACCCCATTGTAAATAGATCAATTGCCAGCATTATGTAACATAAAGAAAGAGAGCTCGCTACATCATTTTTTCATAATTATACAAAAATAAAATGAGTGCGTAAACAAGACCAGAAAAGAGCTCTGAGTGTTTACAGAAATAAAAATAAATGAGTGTGTTTTTTGAATTAATATTTTCAAATGTTCAGGTTGAATTAATTTGAGAAATATGAATATGTATTGGTAGTGTTAATTCTTTGGGGTTTTGAAAATTCTTACAACCACATAATTAAATGAGTGCCTTTAGAAATACTGATAAAACCCATTGCCATTCAAATATCCATACAAGACAACAGGGGCTGTAAGCTGTAGGCTTTAGAGATTAGTTTGGCCATGGGCCAGCATTTATCACAACATTTCCATCTTAGAAGATAAAATTTAATCATTTTTATTTAAATATAACTCAAAATTAATGCAGGTTTTTTTTAAAAAGTGTGTATAACCTAATCACAATATCTTTATTTTAGAGATGCTTGCCTCTATTGTTTCTATTCAAAGAAGCAATTCTGTCTTTGTTGTGCTGCTCTTCCTTCATCATTTTTTTTTCTTCTACAAGGGTGCAAAAGGAAGGGGTGGTTGACCCAAATACAGTCCTATCTCCTAATTTTGCCAAGATCAAAGGCATTTCTAACGTTTTATGTGCTGCCTATTGGTAAAGTAAAAAAATGCAGTGTTTAGGCATGTCTCCACTTCCCAGACACAAACACAGGCAGCCCAGAATTAGTGTTTCACTCTGTCAGTGCCTTCTCCCTGGCACTGCTCTCTCCCTGCCTGCACACCCTGGTGGGTGCTGAGGAGGAACACGTGCCTCAGGTGCCCTCACCCTGCTTGGTGAAGGCAGTTCTGCTGAACTTGTGCCGAGCATGAGTATTCATACTGTAATTCTTTTACTTACGGGGAAAAGGTGTATCATAGACTGATAATTTTGAGACTAATTTTGAAAAAAAATTAAAAAAAAAAAATAGCTGGCTGCTTTTGTTGTGGGATTATGGCCAGCATGTTCAGGAGGCAGCAGGAATTTCTGGAGGATGTGGTTGTGTTCATACAGGTAGCTGGATGAGGGGGAATGCTCCTCTTACATAACAGAAAAATAAATGCTTGGATGGTCTTTGCAGCAGCCACCAATGCATATGAAGCTTTCTCAACTACACATGTTGTACCTATGTGGGGAAGAACACATGGTTAGTTTGCTGGTTTTTCCACCACTCCATTGCAGTTCTCCTGGTGTTACACTGACTTTTGCAGTTCTGATGTTAGAAATGAGCTGTCTTATCTCTGTTGTGTTTCCTGGGGTTGATAGTATGGTGTTTGTTAAGGCATAGTTAAATCAATTCTGAGCAAAGCCTGGTTGTCCTCACCTCTTGCTTCAAATTACAAAATGCAATGAGGAAGAACATTTCACAACACAGGAGAGTTGAGGAAACCTCCAACCGGCTTGCTGGGATTGTTCTGGGAGTGCTAATTCTGCTAAGAGTGTGCGACTTGTGTAGGATCAGTGGGAACACTGCCTTAGGATCCCTGCCTACTCCATACCTTCAGATTGAACAAGTGATCACACGTGATTTCCTACACAGCAAGCTTTAAAAGCAGCTTTTTACATCAGGCTTTGATATGAATGTGTATACATGTGAAATATTTTAAGTGGATGCTTAATTATATGTTAATATCTTCCGAAGTGGGGGACCCCTCATGTTGGGTAACAAAAAAACAAAGCTGGTCCTGCAGTATCTATCTTTCATCAGCTAAAGATGACTGCTAGAAACTTTCTCTGGGAGAAGGAAATAGAACTGTTCCTCTTTTTCATGATAGTTCTTGTATAAGGAAGGCAGACTGCTTCTGACTTTTCATGCAAAAGCAAGTTCTGTGCTATTCAGTGTTCAGCTTCATATTGTAATAACATACAAACATCTGGAAAATGTGAACTGCATGGGATTTTTATGGTCAGAGTTTTCTTCTGTAGGTGTCTGCTTATTTTTTTGCTTCTTCAGGACAATATCCAGGTCATCTAATGGAAAAAGATCAATTCTTTGGAAAATTGTTAGACTCCTTAATACTGGTACTATATATATTAAATGCATATGCATAGGTACACTCACATAGTTAGAATCTCAAGCATTGCTTACATATCTCAGCACCACCTGCTTAAATGACTGGATAATTCATACCTTTCACTCCCTCATGTGTCTTCAGTAAATAGGGCCAAATTCGAAGTGGAACTGAAGGTGGATCTATTTCTTCAGCTTCAATGGATTTCAGTGCTTGTTTAGCAGCAGCTCCTGAATACTAAAAGGTGGTTGCTGAGCTCAGGATTCTTTACCTAAGGCTATGTTGGTATTAGTTGTTCTAGCCCGTTAGCGATTCAGAATAAGTGGGGCACTTCATTAGCTCCAGTTAAAGACAAAACAAAAATGTTTGTTTAAACTGGCAGATCTTAAAGCTGTGTTTCTTTCACACCATTTAGGAGATTTCCCACAAGTTTCCCCCTTGGGGTTATCTTCAAAAACCAACATTTTTTCAGGTGCTGTACAAACTCTGACTAGCTTGCTGCAGCTCCTTCCTTGCTCTTAACCCACAGTGTGTGCTCACATTGTGTCCCAACACCTTCATTACATGGCATTTATTTCTCAGACTTCCTGGGGACAGTATCTTACTGTACAAAGTATGTTTCACTCACCATCAAGTGAGGTTGATTTCCAGTTAAATACTGATATCAGTATAAACCAGGAACTCAGAATGGCACCTTCTTTTTACTGCATTTTGGAGATTGTGTTCTCCCAGGGGTTGAACAGAAAGTGACCCCTGTGAAAACAACAAGCAAGTCGGGTCAGACTAGGAAAGTTTCTTTTTAGTGATGTTTATCCATGACATCCCTGTTTGAGCTGTATTTGTAGGTACGTCACCTTGGCACCGAGATGTGAAATTCTTTATATGTATCAAAACTGGCTCTGAGATAAAGTTGCCCTTTATGAAGTATTTTAATGGCCAAATGGCAACTTTGAGGGAGGGCAGAGAAGCTTATCAAGCAAAAGCAAGCAGGAATATTCCGTGGAAGGATTGTCTCTTCCCTAAGACAGGGGTGGGGCTGATAGCTGGTTGGTTGGTAACTGAGAAACTCCTGAAGCTTGGGGATGGTTCCTGTTTGAAGGTCCCAATGTTGCCAGCAGAAGCTCACTGAGGAGAAGGGGCTGTGCACTTAGGGGCTGCCTGTAGGAAAAAGGACACACAACATTGAGTACAAGACAGAAACAAGGCTTGTGAAGTTGGATGGACAGGTCTAGTTCAGGGTATGTGGGATAAAAGTGGTGATTTGGTTTGCTGGTTTTGTTTTTCCCTGATAGACTGACTTCAGCATCCTGAAAACTAAATTCTGGACTATATTCTTTGGTGCTCCACCAAAGATTAATCAAGATGCTCGTGTTTCAGTGTATTGTAAAATAAGGTGCTCCATCAAGGCTGGAAATAGCTATTGTTTAAACAGCTCCTCCAGCATCCTGCTGTTTGATTCTTAGATAACAATGTTGTGGGATTTTGGAAAAGCCTCTGCCTATCAGGTTAATTGGAGAGTGTAGTTTAAAGGACCAAATTAGAATTTTAAGCTGCTGTGGATGTGGGAAAATAGAGCTGTATTTTAGTACAACCAAGCCCTAAGAGTATATGAAAACTCACCAGTTTTCTGTATGTGATTTGGATTGAATGTAAGGAAGTCACTTGAAAACTTTGCTGCCTCTTTTGTGCCTCATGCTGAACTGAGACTCCAGTTCAGTGCCTCGTCATGTCAGGTACATTGGGGGAATTGTAGCACTGTGGACGTCATTGATTTCTTTTGATCTTGAGGCACTCTTCAAGGGTGTTACCTCTTATGCAGTTGCCTCTCAGCAAACAGGTAACCTGTAGGCAATGGTTCCACACATAGTCCTGGAACAGTTCCTGAAGTTGGTAAAAGAGTCAGTACAAATGTTCACAGAAGCTTCTTGGGTTTTCTTTATTCTTAGAAAACACTGCTGGTTCAAAGGAGCTGCTGTATGGGTAGAGGTGTGAGGAAGATTTATATTGTAAACATTCTTTTGATGACAATTGCTAAATCACTGTTTCCATACCCCATCAAGATGTGTATGAAGTCTGTGTGTCTGCTTGTCTAAGCTTGTATGTGCATTTTGTGGGTATGTTCCATGTCTAAGGATGTACTGAAATAGTCAATTCTGAAATGAAAAATAGGAAAAATCTGAGGTCTCTTGTTTCTGATCCATTCTGATCCACTGTGCTCACATTTAGTTTTTCCTCAGAAGATAAGGTGGTTTGTTTTTTTTTTTGTTTTTTTTTTTTAAACAAACAAACACCTCCACCCCCTCAAAAACAAACCAAACCAAAAAATTCTTATCTAATCACATGCTTCCAGAAACTGGGCTTTTAAATTAAACCTCAGCTATCTCCAGATTTGTCCTAAGAACACAGCTGCCAGCAACACCAGGTGGTGTTGTAGCAATCAACATCATTATTAAAAAAAAATTGGCCAGAACATACACAGAAATGTACTGAATAGTAATAAAAAAGTGAATAATAAATAGTTTGAATGCTTTTCAGCTGTTCAATAAGGCAAACAGATGTAGTAATGCATACTTGAGAGCATGCCATGTACTTTTAATCAGAGAAGTTTAGGGTATCATTTCATCATGGAAAAAAAGAAACACATAATAATAGGTTTGTTTCAAAAGGCAAGACTTTAAGGAGGGGAGCAAGAACTTCTCTGAATTTTGTATCAGACCAAGTCCTGGGAGCTACATCACACTTGACTGGAGGTGACCTACTGCACCAAGCGAAGCAGTTGCATGAAACAAAGAGTCACGAGGTGCAGTTAAATAGATTTTTTAGAAGCTGCCAAACTGTTAGAGGCACACAGTGCTGGAGTATTTGTGCAAGCAAGAATGCAAACGCTAATGAAAGATGAGATATGTAATAGAGAGTGCTTTGTAAATTTTCATATGGCATCAAAGCCTGTGAGGCAACCTGGTTGAAATGTAGGGAGCACAGCTTAGAACTGCTGCAAAGGCTGAAGTTTTGGTATGAAATCATAATTGATTTAGTTTCAGTCAAATAGGAATGCAAAAAAAAAAATCAAAAAGCACCTAAATCCTTATGTTAAGACATTAGGGGCTACCACTCTTTTGGTAGAAAAGAAAAATTCAGGAAAAGGATTTGCTGGAATCACAACTATTTTTACAGCTAAATATCAAGTAAATTAATACAGATAAATATCTTCTTGCATATGTTAATTTTACATAGACTTTTTTCTCAGTAGCAGCCCTTCCAGTATTGTTTCAGGGGCCTGGGATCCTAAGTGGGAGGAGTTTGTGGCAATGCACAGAAAGAATTCTGTCTGAAGAGCGGTTGGGTTGGAAATCTCCCAGATCCTTTCTGTGTTTTGCTTTTCACTGTGTTTTTCACACTCCTTTGATTTTTTTTTCATCCAGTGTTCTTCCTTGGCCAGTCCCACCATCCCTGAGCCTGCCCTGTGTCCCTCCCTCCTTCTTCTGAGTGCTCCTCTGAGATGGTGTCTGTCACCTGGCTTTGCTCTTTCTGATTTGGCGAATTTTCCTGGCCATATTTCAAGGGCACAATCCCCCAGCTTCTCTCCCTCCATAGCTAGTGTGAGGCTGGAGTCTGGCTGGTGAAGTTACCAACCTGTGTTATTGCTTCTCTGTCTTCTCCCAGCAGAGGAAAGAGATAAGGACAGGTGTGAATGGGCTCCCAAGAGCTTAAAACCTCTAATGATACTGCAGGACTACAAAGCAAACTAGAATTCGTGGTGTACCAACTCTGGGTAAGACTTTAAGCCATATAGTGAAACTTCAGGATTGTTTGTGGTGGCTTGGTTTCCCTTTTCTTCTCAGAACAAGGTGGTGGTCCTGAGATCAGGAGCAAAGAGTTGTGACAAAAGGACAAACAGCCTGAAATCAGTGGAATAACTCGGGGTAGGTTGATGGCTTGCTTGCAGTGAGGATATTGGAGTCTGTCCCTGAATAACAGCAGAAATGCAAATGCTGACATAGATATCTTCAGCCACACTCTTAAGATTTCATTCCAGGTGTTTGCTCACCCAGATGTGCAGTATCTGTAGCAGTGAAGTCCTGTGCACCCTAACCCCATACAGAATTTTCAGAAAATACAGAAGGAAAATAACATAGTTTTAATAACAAGTTTTTATATATGTAGTTGCCTAGAAAAGCTATGTACTTCCTATGCCAGTTAAATATAGATCCAGGAAATGCTCCTGTAATTCTACCTGCAGGAGAAAAAAATTCTCAAAGTTAATAGCAATAAACCACAGATGCTGCCTTTTAACCATCATTATCCCTGCTCCCTGGAAAGGGATGAGTTCAGGCTGAAGCATCAACTCTGATTTTCTGCTCCAGCTTTAAATTTCTGTACATTTTGAATTTGTCATACATTTACCATTACTTCAATGCATTTCTTGTGTGTGGCTGAATACGAAGAGCAGGAGGTCACGAGAGGCATCGCCTTGTTTTATCCAGAGGTCAAAGCTAAGAGAGTGTCAGTTTCCATTTTAGGCTTTTGTGGCATAGTTGACATTATATATGCTCTTAGGTATGCAATGCAAATCACATTCCTGCAAGCTAATTATAGGATAAATGTAGCCACTTAACTAGGCAGCAGGCATGTCATCTCAGCATGGAGCTATCATATTATGTACATTTGCTGTCTCCTGTATAATTAACAGGATAAAAATATTACTGCCAGATACCATAAAAAAAATTAACACTATCTTAATTGTCTTTTCAGCTCAGGTATAGCCTATTACCATTTCAAAAAAGACCTTCCCTAATACACTAGAATTTTAAACTCCGTTTGCTGGAGATGCCATTAATCCCTTTTCACACTTTGATCTGCCATTGTGATACGTTTGGACTTTGACTTCTCTGTTTTGCTTTTGAACTCTCCTTAAAAACTATTACTGAGATTTAGTGGCTTAAAATTTGAGGTTGCTCAGGACTCTATGTTTGCTTTTTAAAAACTTAGTGACAGTGCATTTGGGTTTCACCATAACAGAAATGTATGCAACCTTCAATAATCTTTTGTGTAGGACGCCTTGCTTCTGAGCTTTGGACATAGTTCTTGTTTAATCCAAATTTTCTGCATTTCTAATCTCTCATTTTTAATGTGTACCCCACAGCATTCATTGCTGTCTTGTACGTGGCTGTGAATGAGTGGAATCTCTGAAAATTTAAGCCTAATTCTTACTAGAATATGCCCTGGACTCCAACACATCAGTATTTGTGTAATATTTTGATGAAAAGTGTCTGATCCCTCTTCCTCCTCATAGAATTGCTGTAATCTCCTGGTGGTCTGAACACCACATCATCTGCATTTTGTAACTCTTATTTTCTGAAACTGGATTGGGAATCTCAAGACTCTGAATGCTGCTTTTGACACTTAAAATTAATTACATGATGGCTCACATTCAGAAAATACTTAGAATACATGTTTATTTTCAGGTGTTTTTGGGAGTAATTAAAGCTGAAAACTTCCATCAATTTAACAAATTGCTCTGGAGTTCTTTGCTGCAGCAGTTTTCAAATTGCTCCTAGAAAGCACACCTGTGCTACAGACACGTAAAACACCAGTAACTGGAGAAAAGATTGAGATAAACATGGCACCATTTAATCTGGAAAAGCTCTCTCGGTTATTTCTCTTGCAGTAGGTCTGAAGGAACCTTAGGCAGTTCTTGCATATTTACTTAAATGTTGACATCAGTAATGACACACATGGCTAACAGATTTTCCACATGTTTTCCTCCCTGGATGACATCTTCCTACTCCATCAGGACTCAAAGTCTGATTGTGGAGGCTGTTGATTGATAGCTTAGAGCACATGAGGTTTGGGGAAAACACAAGAATGACAGTTTATATAAATATCCTAATATGACACTTTTTTCTTGGTTTACCCTAACTTTTATTTTTCTCTGACCTAGAAATGATTTTTAGGTGTAAAAAAACCCACAGATACTTTAGAAACACAGTTGACTCACTCAGACATCTTGTTAGCATTTTGTACTTAATTGCTTCTTTCTCTGCTTACCCAGGGGGAATTGTACATGCCAAGATGGAGCTCTACTAGATCTAATAGGAGGGGAAAAAAAAAAAAAAAAAGAAATAATGACTAGTCTTCCAAATCATCTTAAGTGGTCCAGGAGATGAGAGGGAGTGCTTTTTCCTGGCAGCATAACCCCAAAACATGTAACTGGCTCATCCAACGTCTCTTAGATTTTCAGATTAGGAATGGTATTTTTATTACACACCATCTTTCTTCATAAAGAGCCCATTTTAAGCACTGTATAAGCTACTTGTGGAAAAAGTAGCTACTATCTGTAGAAGTCACTTTAAAAGGAATATTGTTACCCCTGAAAGCATTGCTGCTTTGTGTAAGCCTCTGGAAAAAGGAAGATAGCTTTATGACAGCTTCGGTTTTTTCTGTGGAGACCAAAGGGCAGCCTAATATTATATGTACAGATGCAGCTTTAATAGCAAATTGCCAAAAGGATCCTTTAGAAAATAGGAGACCTTCAAGAAGATGTTTGCATATTTACATATAAATCCACAGAGGGATATATGAATATGCCATGCTGATACCTGTCTTGCTAAAGCTATGGAAGGGAGTAATAGTATTTTTTTCATGCTGAGCTACTTGCACACAGAAGTGATTAGTGAATTTCCAGATATGTGGAGGCTCAAAATGACCATATTTTAAAGGATATTTTTCCCAGAACCAAAGGGAAGTTCCAGTCCTGGCTCTCCATCTCCTATAAGTGTAACTATTTTTCCTAAAGGGTTATGGGCTGGATTTTTTTGCCCTGTATTCAAGACAGAAAGCAAGTGATTCCCTTTTGTCAATATAATTGACACAAATTTTAATATTTTATACTTGCACATCCAAAAATAAATAATAATTTTTTAAAAAAATCTGAAAACTACATTCTCTTATGTAGCCCTTTCAACACTCCTGTCTACTAAATTTTCTGCTGATTTTGGTGAATAATGGCAAAACTAATCACTGGAGACAAAAATTCTGTACCTGAACAACTGACTACTCAGACTAGAGTAATTTTAAAAAGCAGAACAGTGTCAAGAGTGTTTCTCCAGACCATTTACGGTCCCTCTGCCTCCTGACTTTCATGCTGCCAAACTGAAAGATTCCAACATTTCCAGGGCTCTCAGACCAAGGCTGTCATGACATTCCCGCACTTCAGGCACATTCTTCCTCTTTCATTTCACTGAATACATTAGAGGGTTTTTAAAGGACAGAGTAACGTTAATCCTAATAGCCTCAGGTCTGAGACTCCATGCTGTTGGCTGATAAAACCAGCCTGTCTCCTTCCACACCCAGAACATTTATTCACTTTACTGGCTTTATCTTCCCCAACATCCTCGGTGATTTATCCTTTTAATCTCTCCAAATCAGTTATAGCTACTATTCTTTTAACTATGGCTAAGTGTTGGAAAATTCTTTTTGAATTGATGCAGTTCTAGAAAGGTTTTTCCAATCAGCTGTGCGATGTCTTGTTCTCAGGATTAAAAACTGACCTTGCCTGGAGCAGGTTGGAAGATTAAACCACAGCTCTTGGTGCTCCAGGGAGCTCACAGTTGTGTCCAGCTCCTCATTCAACAGCTCTGAGGAGAGTTCCTCATTTTAACCCACAGGTTTGTGGAGCAATCCTTAGCTTGGCTGGGCTGGCATGGCAAGGGAGGAGGAAAGGAGCTGCTGCTCTGAGCATTCTCAGCTTTCAGCAGCAGATGCCACTCACTGAGGTTTGTGCAGATGTTTCTGATGACATGGTCTCTGTTTGACTCTGTCTTGCTGAGAATCAGTCCCTGGGGAGCTGGGATTCATTTGCTCGGGGTTCTGACTTCCAGAGGCTTGTAGTGACTTCTGAATATATTTTCTTCATTCATAGAAAATGATTCTATCTGGTTCACAGATAGAAGTTCCCTTGGTGTAGCTTGCTTGTCCTCAAAGCACTTGGAGGAGCCTGTAAATTGAAGAGAATTAAAAGGGGCTCTGCCCTCAGGGGCACTTTGGCTCAGTACCCCAGAACTTTTACAGACACAGATGCCAATTGTTCTGGACATCAGGGATGTCCACACATGAGCTTAGAGAATTCTGTTTTATTCATCCGTGGTTGAACTTTCTACCCCCCCAGGCAGAGCCATGTGATGAAACAACGAATTATGCAAAAGCCAAGTGTATTTTTTTTCAGGAGGTTTATAGTCCATTTAGTCAGCTGTTTTTATTGCTTGGTCCTGTAATCCAGGCTTTTCCCTGTGTTGTTATAAGAGATGGATCTTGCTTCAATTGCAGCAACACTTGAATAGCAGTATTATTGTGATAATAAATGCATTTTTGGTACTTCTTCGGTTAATATTTACACAATCTGAAGTGGCCATTTACATTTTAAAATCTAACCTATATATTTTTGTAAGGAAGCTAGATAGGCTTAATCCAGCTCTGGTGACCCCAGAAGGAGTGACAAGCTCTGCTTTATTAGTCGTGACTACGAGCATGGTTCTTTCTTATCATGACTTCTAACTGCCTGGTACAATGAAGATTTACAGAAATACGTGATCTGCTAATCCTCCGTGTTTAAATGAAGAGTACAGGGATTATGTGGTCATTTTCTTACTGTCATGACCAGGTATCATGGTGGGGGTTATGACAGTTGATTTTTGGAACATCTTTGGAAACACTGGAAGATGTTTTAATAGCACCTTAGCTGTGAATTAAGCTGTCATCACTCAGTGATCACTCCTGTCTTATGGCTATTTTCCAGACAGTCTGGTCTGCCTGTAGATAAGAATGCTTGGTTCTTCATTTTAATGAGGACTGTGTGTTAGGAACTGTGATCAGAACTAGTAGGGAAATGGCAACAGGGAGATGGTTTGAGAACAGAGAATTATAAAACTCTCTGGCTATTCCAAAAGAAGCTCCCATATTTATATTTTTTCCCAAATGGTGCGGGGTTTTTTTTTTGGGTTTTTTTTTTTTTTGCTTTGGATGTACTGATGCAATAGCTCCCTTATTCCTCAGGTGCTTTCTAAGATACTTACATAGTGTGGGGAACAGACATTTCCAGTATCTGTTGTTTTAGATGCTCACCACTAAATAAACATATAAGATTCTGTGATAATTTAAGAAGCATGGAGGCAGTGGCTACCAATTTATCACTTTCTGGAGTCAGATGAGACTTTTTGGTTCAGGTTTTTTGGGGGCAGCCTCAGCGTTTGATGTCAGCTGTACAAGAGCTGATAGCCCCACTTGAAACTGTGTTTCATCACAGCCATTTCCTTCTGCCCGATGTTCACGTTGCAGATACCATCTCAATTCTTAGTCTTTCTTCTAGCAGTAGAACTGCAAAGCACTGTGAGTAGCTATTGACTCTAAATTGTTGGACTTTGTATCTCTTGGCGAGCCTTTGAAGCAGAATGTGGTTAGAAATGGAACATACTGGTACCAAACATTACTCATGTCTTTTAGGATTATTAATATGGCGAGTCCACAGGGACACAGAGGACTTAGGAACTTGTGGGTGGAGGTGGAAGGAAGAGAAGAGAAGTTCTAAAAGGCTGAAAAACAACTAAGTCACAAGAGTTTCTTACACATCTCAGGATGTACAGGTAGAGGTGCGGTTGAGGCTGTGACATTTCATTAGCATTAGTGATGAGGTGACGCAGCTCAATCTCCATTACAGCATCAGCAGAGTCCCAACAGGTGGGTGGTCTGTGACCTGCTGAGCTCTGTGGATCCATTCCCATTAAGAATGTTGAAGGTTAAGGGTGTTAAATGTTGGGATCTACTTGGTTCCTCACTTAGGACAGTGGTAATGACAGATGTGTTCCTCAACTCACCCAGCTTAAAAAGGTTTTTATTGCATGCAGCATTTATACTGACTAATTTCCAGCATAAAAGGCTGCCTCAAATGGTATTACTGAACACTTTTTTGGGGGTAGATAGAGAAGTGGACACCGCTGACATGGTTCATTCTCAAACACGGTTTCTTTTTTTCACTTCACAAAGCATAAAATTGAAACGAATGCTCAGCCCCAATTTAACTTAACCCTTACATGAAAATCAGTAAAAAGTAGGGAAAAGTTGCTTAGTTAGTGAAAACTGGATGGGTTTTGGTTTTTTGTTTCGCTGTGTTTGTTTCTGTTTTGTTGTTTTGTCTTTGGGTGTTTTTTTAAATCATTGTTAAAATGCAGCAAACTGGTTGCAGCAGTAATTTTGCAAAATACCAAGGCCAGTTGGAGTATGCGGAAGGGGAATTGATTTCCTCTGGCAGAAAGCTATTTTGTTTTTTGTTCAGATACACTAAATAATTGCCATTTATGTTTTGATTCATTGTTGATTCCTAGATATTCACTCTGGAGTAATTCTGATTTGCTCCTTTATAAATGTTACAAGAGTGGGTAATTAAATGTTATTTTGTGACCTTTATGTGCCTTAAGGAAAAAGATTTGATTATCTTATCTCATGTCACTTTTGGGCCTTCATAGCCATCTAACTAGAATAATAACCTGCAACTTGGTGCATTGGATCAGTGCCTGCTCCATTAAATGGAAGGCCTGGCTAAAAATGCACCACAGAACCAGATTCTCAGACTAGTGCTGTATCACGTATTCATTGTGTCCATTTTCACACAGATCCCCTTTTCACATTTTATTCACTGTAGTGAATAATAACATGAAAGTACTTATATATCCAATGAACTAATTTCTGTCTCCTTCGGTACTGATTTTGAACTAGAAGCTGTTTATAAATTCATGTTTAATTACTGAAATTTTTAACAAGCTTTCCCCTTCAAAGCTGAATTCTAAAAATGCAAATTCTTCACCTACACTACAGTTTATCAAGGAATTGTGATAGATTTTTCTCTTAACAGGTGAGCATAAGAAACACCTTTGTTTTTGTTGTATCAAGGATGCTTATTCTCAAATTCTTCTTGTTGCTTTTTTGGGAAATTGCTGTCAAAAATTAACTTCTGCTAATTGTAGCAACGCTAAATCACAGAAACTGAATGCATGTTTCCTATATATTGCCAAAACATGCCTCATGCATAACAAAGATAAGTCACTGCAAAAAATACATAATGCATGTCTTTCCCATATAGAGGGTGACAGGCTTTCACTAAGACAGTCTTGTCTTGAGTGAATTAGACATTTTTAATTATGCACAATAGGCTTCAAATGCTAACATCGATTTATTTGTAGGAAGGGCAAAATTCTCATATTTACAAATGCCAGTTTACACACTTTGTTCTTTTCATGTATTTTTTTGCAAAATGTGTCTCAGATTGAGTTGAACTGTAACTTGGGATTTACTTTTTCTGGGGTTATGCATATGTTTGCAGGTAATGTGAATCAGGTTGTAGATTTATAGAGCAAAGCAGTTGGAGCTGTGGACACCAAGTCCATGTTGTATAATTTCTGTGGGTTCTTGCTTGTCCTGTGGACTGAGTGCCCATGGGCTGGAGGGCATTGTGGGTGGTGCTGTGAGGAATCTTGTTTAATTTCATCCAAAACACATCCAAGTCACAACTCTGTGATGTGATCCTGCACACAGACTGTGGGGCAGCTCCTAAAGCACACTGGTGATTTGAGAGGTTTGTATCCATGCATAAAATTCCTGAGGGTACTAAAATTGTACACTGTGTGTTGCTGGTGACACTTTTTATTTTTGTGTGTGAAAGAGCCTGTGACATCATCTCCTGGCGAGATGGAGTGTAACCATCAGGATATTGGGGGGCCTGCTGAGGGAACTGCTTTAAGAATGGTTTCCTACTATTCGCCTAAGTGTTGGCCTCTTCCAGTGATACCACCTCCACTACTCCCCTTCTATGTCACCATAGGTCCACTATCAAGAATTCTCCAGCACATGGTCAGAACAGGTGATTTTAAGGTTAATACCCTCAGAATACAAACATCAAAATAGTCGTGGAGCTAAGGCTGTTACATGTAAGGAGTCAGATATGACAGATCCTCAGCTAATTTATGCTAATGTCTATGCATTGCCCATAGCACAGCTATGAGGATTTATTTCAGCTGGAGACTTGGCCCACACATCCAAGCTATTCTTGAGTAATGTGGCACTAATAAGCAGGGTGTATATAATTATTTTCATGTGCATGAGACAGACTTTAGCTCTAATGCCTGTGAAAAGTGTGCTGCCAGTGCACTGTTCTGCACAACGGGTGCTGGTTACTGTGCCCACCCCTGGTGACCCAGGCAGTGCGTGCCTCTGCCCTGACTCTGTGTGCACAGAGCTTGAGTTGTGAAACTGGGGCTCAGATCTCCTTACAGGTCCTGTGGTTGGAAGATGGGTGAACATTGGCTGTGGCTCAAGCACTGTTTTTTCACTAATATGAGGTCAGACACACACTCAAAATGACTTTCAGAAACTTCTTGTATGTGATGACTAAGGCTTGGTGGCAGTTCTGCTTACAGAGTTCTTTAGTCGACAGATATTTCTGTAATTTTTTAAAATGTAATATATGAGGATGGGGACATGACCAAATTAATCTGTTACTTCTGCTACTTGCTAGAAAAATTATATCCTATTAATGAGTACAGAATTTGGGCAAGCCTTTCCTAAAACAAGCTCTCTGTGTGTCAAGGGTTGAATAATTGAAAAGTTTTGCTCAACCAGCTCTGCTGAGCAGTTTTTGGTTTGTCAGGTGGCGACTTTGTTCGTGAGGGATGTGGGGTAAAATTTATCTCTGAAGATGATACAGAAAGCTGGGCCAGATTTTGGGTTTATCAAAGAAGATGATATTTCTTAAAGTAGGCATAGGAAAGCCTGGTCTTTAAAGTTCACACCTCCAGTTATTCCAAGATGAAGCACTGATACAGGGATTATAGCAGGACATAGCATCAAGTATTTGTAGTACGGCCAATTTCTGTCAAAATACAGATTTAAACCTTGGCAAGTCTCTCATTTCACTTCTGTGATGTAATCAAGACTTTAATTTTCAAAATTTTGACATCTTAGTTAAATATATGTGGTCATTTTTTTCCCCTAGTCACGAAATCCTGAAGGCTGTGGGCTCGTAGGTTTCTTTGTCAGATTTTCACACTCTTCCTGTTTCTTCTCATTAATGAATAGAAGCTTTATCACATTTTTTAATGAATTCTCCTAATTGAAATAAAACCTAAGTAATTAACTGGATAGAGATGTTGACTTGGCCCAAAAGTTTGGCAAACGATCCCAATTACCAGGACTTCTTTACACTTATGGCAATTTGGAAAAGGTTTTATTACTTGTTGTTAAATGAAACTACATAGAGTGATTTTGCACCTGAGAGCACTGTATCATGACGCATCAAAAGTCAAAAGGAGCTGTGATCTAAGCATATGTTCCATTTAAGTAGCCTCAATGTGGGTAATTTGCAGATACTTCAATGTATTCCCTTTTTTTTTTTTTTTTTTTTTTTTTTTTTCTCCCCAGAATTAGGGGTGCTTAATGAAATTAGAGGAAAGACACAATTAACTTTATTTTTCATGCTCAGTCTTGAAATTGCAGGGGTAGCTGTCTGACAGGTATTCAGAGTATGCACCCTGTATTGATCTTCTCTAGTCGCTTCCTTTTGCTGCAGCGAGAGTATGTTGGAGTATGGAGAGGTCTATGATCTCTACCTTTTAAGCCTTGCATTTTCTTCTAGAAAAATATATCTAAGGTTAACATTTCTTTGCAGCTCCCAGTATTTCTTAAATTGTTTCTCTTTCTGTTTGATGTGGTTTCCCAGGGAGTTGCTTGGGTCTTGAGGTAGAATAGATTCAGATTAAGGTTGGATTTGTTCTAATAGGATGTGCAGAAACATAATTTGTGACAGTTTCTGTCTTAAAGATTTATCAGCCCCATTAACTGCTTATGCTCACTGACACAACCGTCTCAAGCACATAGAGACAAGGGGTTGCTCGTGAGGTTTGAAGGACTCTGGGTTGCTACATTTTCCTTTCCTTACCATCATCCAACCTTCCTGTGCATAAAGGTTGTTCTGAGCACAGAATTAGCTGAAATGCCTGAGAGTCTGGCCTCAGCAATGGCTTTAAGCTAATCCAAGGCCATGGATCTGGGATCTGTCGTACCATCCAGCAGTGCATAACATTCCTGCCCATCTTTCAGCAGCTTGGTATGGAAGGATATAAATTTTGGTGCTGCTGCTACTGAAACATAAGAAATCCTTAAAAATCCTCTGGCTGCATTCCTTTCTCTAGCTGCTGCTTTTCCAGGGAGATGCTTGTGTGCTTGATATATGTCCTTTCTCTATCTTCTCTCTCCCTCTTTTCTCCTTCATTACTCTTTTCTCTCTTTCTTTCTTTGTGATATACATGGGAGATGCGTCAAGGGCATCTGTTACTTTGCTTGTGACATACACAAAAAAGCCTGCATGTTAACTTGCCTGAAACAAGAAGAAAATAGGAATGTAAAAAAAAAAAAAAAAAAAAAAGAGATGGAAGATTGAGAGAGGAGTGTATATTTGTACCAATAATGATAAGACCATCCGGGGGGGGTGGGGGTGCGCGGGGAAGAAAAGAAAAAAAAAAGGTTTATGAGTGTTAGTAGTTCTAAGAAAGTGTGTTCCTCTGGTCCCTGCTCCAATCTGCTGACTACAGAAATTTGCTTCAGATAAGAACTTCCTTTTTAAGGCTGCCATTGCCACATCTGTAAGGATCCCTCAGAATTTTGCATTGTAAGTTCTTATTTCATTCTGAAATCTGCTGACATGCATAGGAATAACTGCCCCAGCATCAATGAGTTTTGAATGAGACCCTTATAGCATCAGTCTCTAAAAATGTGACAAGAGCTACCAAGAGAGCCTCTTAGGATGTTTTATTCTCTTACCCATGACTTTATATCATGAAAATGAATGTCTCCCTGGTCTGCAGGATGGGTTTGTTTCTGAGAGGTTAGCTCTATAATTGCATATGACTATGTTATCTAGAAATATTTGCAAATGGGAATCACCTAAATCCTGAAGATGCTTCCCATGTACCCTACAGAAAATCAATGCTGAGAAATTAAAGCAGCCTATGAGATTACCTGTCATCTTCTTTATAAAACTGTGTTGATACTTGTGTCTGACACAAGAGGAACAGGCCCACAGAAATAGTATTTCTAGATAAGCCACCTGCATTACAGAGGCTTGATGTTTAACACAGACCATAACTTCAATTTTTTTCACAATTAGGTGGCATCATTCCTCATTCATCAGCCCACTTTTAATGCAGTTGACAATAGCTAGGCATGAAATTAATTTACACTTAAATTTTAATTGTCACTTGCCTTTTATTTGGTCCTCCTAACAACCAAATCATGTCATTTTACCATGCAAAAAAAAAAAGCTTTGACGAGAATAGAAGACTGCAATTATGGGAATGCATACAGATAGGAAAGTACTGCTGGTGGTCTCACTGTATGGTCTGTTGGAGTCAATCTCAAAACTCCAATTAGATCAAGCTATAAGAGTTTCCAGCAACACTTTTACTGACTTACAAACAAACCCCACCCTCTCAATCAGACTGAAAGACAATCCAGTTGTGAGTTTTCCTGGACTGTGTTTCTAAATTAAATAAATATTTGTTATTTGGGCTCAAATGAATCAAATGACAGCATTTTCAATCTCCTCTGATTTAATTTTACCCATTTTCCTGACTGAATTTTTGCACTGTGTTTGTTGATAGGTTCTGTTTGTGCTTAGATTTTTAGTGAGTGATGAAGGCACCAAGCAGATGCAGAAGTGTGTTCTGGGATGTTAAGTGGCATTAAATCTTCTTTGAACACTTCCACTTTTTTTTTTTTTTTAATTATAATATTTTCAATAAGTAATAAAACACTCTATCATATAATAATATATCTTATTATATATAGTATAATATTTAAAAAGGGAAAATATTTTCATGTTAATAGTTTGAATTTTAATATTAGTCAGTGAAATCTTCTGTGAGCAGCACAGACAACATATCTGAGTACCTCTACAGACAGAAGATGCAAAATGTTTACCAAAAAAGAATCTCAGAAACTTGAATTTTGTCTATGTGCATCCATTTTACAAGAAAAAGACCAGAAATTGCTGTAGAGCTTTTCTGTGCAGGGTCTCCACCAAAAGGGGACTCTTATATAGGGATGTTTCATATGGACAAAACACTGGTATTAAAGTGAGTTTTTCCTGTATGTTTAAACATGTTTGTCAAATATTAGAAATTAAATAGAATTTTAAGGGGAGTTTGAAACTCTCTAACAGATTATGTTTTGCTTTTCAGTGAAGGAAATGTGTTGTTATTGTGAAGTAATCACACTGAATTGCTCTAATAAGTTTTCTCTTTCACTGCCTAACCACAAGTCCATTGTAAGAGATAAAGGAAATTAAAATATATTTGGTAGAGGTTTTTATTTTTCCTTGGATTATGAATCATTCACATTAACGTCAAATCTTCACAAGTACATGGTTCCCATTCCTCTATCAGTGGTATATCACGTTAATATTCTTTTACAGTGGGAAGGAACTTTTCCAGCTCATAATTTAGTTCCTTTTTCTTTGCCCCTTCTCTGTGGATCGTGGGAATAGTAAATTTCAAAATTATTCTATATCACTTTCTGTTCATCTCTGCTGCTGTGTTTGTTCAATCCATTGGTAGCCTTTTCATACTCTTAAAATGCTTCCTTTTCCATATAATTCTCTACATTTATTTCCATCCTATTCTTTATCTAGCCCAAAGCATCCATCCTACTGCACCCCTTCTCTCTGCTTGACTGTGCCTTGCCATTGTACCAGTAGTGTTCTGTATCTGACATTTTCAGATTGCAGTTTATCCTTCCTTTTAAAGATAGCTGCTTGGCAGAGACTACAAAGAGCTCCCCAGGTGTTCTAGGTTCACTGTGGAAAATGGTTTCACACGGTTGTTGTAGATTCCCATGATGTTGAAACAGTTGAGTGAATGAATAGGAAACTGAATCTTTCATGTATGGTGAAGCTTCCAGAGCTGCCCTGGCTGCTCTGTCCCGTGGTACCTGGTAATGCGAGATCACTTGCTCATTGACTTTGGGGTGATTTATTGTTTTAGGCACACCATCCTGCTTCCTTCTGCAGGGCTTTTGAGTAGAAAACTGGGTTTAAACCATGTTAGACCCACAATGGGAATGGTTTTAGTGCATGACCACTGTATTAGGATGGGACAAGCATTCCCTGTGTAATGTGTGGATACTACAGCCTTCTGTAAACCATCCCATCAGGTCTGGTTTATGCGGAAATCACAAGCTTTACTTTGGCAAATGGTTCCAATTTTTGTGTGAGTGATCAAAGGGTTGCAGCACAACACAATCAATTATTCCAGAGAAGTGTCTGGATCAAAGGTTAACATTTTTTCATGGAATATTCATTTTTAGCTTTGGTTGAACACTGTAGAGTTTAGCTGGGAGCAACGGTCAGGGTTATGTTATCATTTAAGAAATGAACAAGCAGAGAATCGTGGTACATGTCTTAGCAAGAACAAGTGGAAATGGTGGCAAAACAAAACTGGACATAAAGGAAGCTGGTTCAAAGAGATGATGCAGTAAATGTGATGTCAGACACAAAGAAATTTTGATAACTGGGGAGAGGGAAGAGTGTCTTTGTCCAAGACACACAAGGCATAAGGCCAGAGCCTTGCAGCACCCGGAGCATGGCTCAGGCAGACCTGTGGAGGCTGTGTGTGTTTCTCCTGGGCAGGGATCTGCCCCTCCATCAGCCCCTGCTATGTGAGCTCACCGAGGTGGGCAGGCAGCTCCCCTGGGCAGCGGCAGCAGCGGCCACTGCCTGCTGGGCGTGTGGCAGCCCTGGCTCAGCGCTGCTCCGGTACCCTGCAGGGGCTCTCTGCCTCACAGCTGAAGACCTTTTTGGCCTCTTCAGGTGGACACTGAGATCTTTGCCCAAGCACCCGCTTGGTGGCCTTTCTTTGAGAGATCTATGGTTCCTCCCTTACATCTCAAGTGACTTGTTTGAATAAATGGCTTGAATGTGGAGATTAAAATACAAATTCTGACAGTTTAGCGAACTGAACCACACCACTTAATTATTATTTTTTTGTCTGCTTGGAGTATTTAGCCCTGGAGAGCACACTGCTACACCATGCAGAGTTATTAGCTTACACTGCACTGATTTCTAGTTTGACTTGATAGGGATTTTGACATTAGATGGTATCTTTAAGTGCTTCAGAAAAAGTCTGCTTCTTTTCTCAAGCATGTCCTGATGTTGTTGGTGGGCAATTATTAGCTTAAATTTCATTTGCAAATAAATAAATAAATTTTAAAAACCTACCTCTCACTAATAAAAAATTGGTGTGTATGCAAGTCTGTTCTTTTAAACCCTCATAACTCAACCAAATAAAAACAGGTTTTCACTGGACTACCAAAAGGCACATATCCAACATAGAAAGTGCATTTAATAACTTCCCCCCTTCTCCTGCCTTTTTTTTTTTTTTTTTTTTTTTTTACGTTGACGTTAATCTCCTGTGCACATTTGGAATTTGGAATGGAGTCATTTTCTAGCTGCAGTGCTTCCAATTTTAAATATTCTGTTTCCTTTCAGTTTTTCCAAGCAATTCAAAGATTAGTAACACTGTAAAACATCTAAAAGCATGCTGGAAGTTTCCTGCTGCTTCAAGTGTTGTGTTATGTTATCTTTGGAATAATTTTAAGGTCCCACTGGTGTAGTATAACAAGTTATTATGTCATGGAGCTTATTAGTATGCCTATGGGAAACATTAATTCACACTGACATCATACTACATTTTTCAATAAATCAGGGGTATTTTTTTATTATTGGTTTTAAGAAATAGTGGTTTTGTTTTTTTTAATGAAAAAAAAAAGTGATCAGGCTATTTTTCATCCGTGTTGGGACACAAACTGAATGGCTTGGAGGATGTACGTCATTATCTCAGCAACGACCTCTGCATTGTTGCAGAGAATGGAAAGAGCAGGGCTTTGGGTGGTTTGAAATCTTTATTTTTCTAGCATATAGATGTTATTATAAAAGACTTTCTACTCTGCGATTAGCACAGCAGGCTTAAATTGCCTGGGCTCTGGTCATTATTATTTCTGTAATCCCAAAAGTTTATGATATTATTCAGGATCTAAAAAATGACAAAGTAGGCTTAAATTTGGTAAGGATTTAATGTGTGATGCATTTCTTTTGGAGCTGAAAATTCTGTTTTTGTTGACACAGAGAGCTGAGAAATGGCCACAGACCACAAAGGTTCCAAAGCATTGCCAGGGAAAATGTATAAAAAGGGAAATGCCCTTACTGTTCTGTCTGTATGCAATTGATTTTACTCCCATTTCCCAGATCTACTGTTACTTAGAAAAACAAAAACAAACTAAGTCATTGATTCGCCCATGGATCATGAATTAAACTAAGAATTGGATATAACTTCTATAGGATAGTTAAATTATTATTATTCTATTAAGGCATCTGCATTATACAGGCATTAATTGACTACCCAGATACATGACTGCCATTGCAGTTGTGTAGTTGGAGAGCGAGAAGCAGAGCTTTTCTTACGGGTACCTCAGGTTTCTGCAGTTGCAGAATGACCAGGGTTCACTCCCCCTTGGGCTCAGATTGCCTGTGAGAGTACAGGCAGCTTTGCTGTTGTCAGTGCATCACAGGGAGAGGGGGCATGCTGGAAATTTGGGCCTCCACACTAGGGGCATTTCAGATGGAGTAAATTCACTCTAGAGCAATATTTTTTGTGTGGGATGTAATTCTTGGTAAGTGCTGCTCACACAATCAGATCATGAAAGCTCTCAGTGTTTCTAATATAAGGCCAGTTGTGACAAGTGTGAGCATGTTCCATGAATAATGTTGGTCCATGCTTTAAAAAACACTTTATGGGAAAGGTTTTTGGCATATCAGCCTTTCACTGTGGCAGGGCCAGGGGTGTTCCTTCAGATTAAACAGAACAATGGTGGGATTAAAAGAGTCCAGTTTTGGTTTCAGGGCTCTTGTACCAGGTGGCTGGATGGGTGGCTGGTGTGAGGTGATGTCTACAGTCAACAGGATAGACACACTTAGAAATTTGGTTAAAAGTGTGGAAGTTAAATTAAAGTAATGAAGTTAGACAAGATATATTCCCGATGTTAACTTTTTCTGAAAGAAGTCGCCTCATGGCGGTAAGAATAACCTCACACTCTTGAGGGAGTGCTTTTGTCACACAACAGGGTCATGTGTAAAGACACTCACATGAAAATGCTGGGTGAAAAGTCAGCAGGAAGCTGGAAATCTTTAGAGTTTGGCAGCAGGTGTTTGAAGCAAAGCACAAAAACCTGAAAGTTATGAAGAGTCTTCCGGGAGAGCAACGTTACGTACACTGAGGTGTTTTTCTGTTGGTGACGAACTCTAGGCTGGGTGTCATTTACCAATATGTCTCTTGCCGGGGATGACCAACTGTGTTGACTTTCAGTTCTTTTCCATCTAATTAATTATGAATAAAGTTCAGACATTTTAAAGAATGTAGTGTCATCCTGATCCCTTCCTCTGCTCTGTGAACTATTCTGGCTCAAGGGTCTTCTACAGTTAATTCTCCTATTTGAAAGAGGGAGTTTGCCCAAAAGCAGTTTGTGTAGTCTTTGCTGGCTAAACTTAGGGGGAAAAAAAGTAGTGCTGGATGTCTCTACAGAATTACATTAATTAGAATTACTTTTTCTTAAGTAGTTAGGTCCAAATAATTTTCTATCACTCCTTGTTCTGCCCTCCAAAAAATAAGTGGTTAATATTTTTCCTAATATGATGCCTTTTGATCATTTTCACAAGGATGTGGCAATTTCTGATATCAAAGTTAAGGAAGGTTTAACGAATTAAATAAATCATTAAAAAATGCAGACATTAGCTATAAAAGTGACAAGCATATTATCTTAGTGTAGTTTCTGAGTCATTGAGAGCAGAAAGGCAGTGATTTATATTCTGGGCTTAATTGCTGGTCTTGTCCATAAAGGCAAGGAGTGCCAAAAGTCCCAGTGCTGTTCCTTGGCAGCAGCCCCAGAGCCATCCCAGCTGATGGAGCAGGGTGGTGTTCACAGGAATACAGTGTGGGAAATCACCTTCCCAACCCTGCCCTGGCCCAAGATCTGGGCTGGGGAGCAGGCCCCCAAAGGCTCCTTCCCACCACCTGGAGAAGGACATTGATTATGGTGGGCAGGATCTCCTGGAAGGAAAAGGGCAGCATGAAAGTGGATTAGGGCTGCAAAGGAGCCTAGGAGAGGCACTTTCTTTTTTTCTGATTTTTGTGGATTCATTTGATGCCATTTCCCATTACGCTTCTGTTTTCCATCTGTATATTTTTATAGAAGACTTACAGTCTCCTGCTGGAATTCACTTTGTTTTCTTTGGGTGAAACAGTCTCCAAATCCTCACTGCTCTAATTGTGAGAGTGCTCAGATGCTGGGGGATACTGAATGGCCAAATTCTGTATCAAGGAGAAGGAACAATTATAAATGTTAGGTTATTAATGCAGCGTTTGTGAAAGTGTCTACTTCAGCAACAGTAGTAGAAGATAAACAGCCAGCACTAAAATACTAAAGAAAGATGATGAATATACATGTATCTGACATGAAGATCCATGAAAGTACAAAGCAGCTCAATTTTATGAAAATATAAAGATGCATTTCTTCTTTTACTAACCTAGATCAGAAGAATTATCATGCATTATATTAAGCAATTTATACCAAAATTTGCCAGTCAGTTTGGAAGCAAGTTTAAACACAAGTCACCATCAAGCTATGATGTCTTTTAATGTATGTCAGCCTTACTTTATGCTGAAAAATTAACTGGCTATATAATGATTTACATATTTTAAAAGCAATTGCAACACTGCACATGAAGAAAATGCATCAAATACAGTTTTACTGAATTTATCTCTTGTAAACAACAATGCAAAGGAAAAACAATGTGAATGATACACAAGAATATTATTCCTTTCTAAAAGAAGAGATAAAACAAAATATCGCACTATCATTTCTGATACATATTCGAAGCCCAGAGAATCAATGGTCAAAATAAATGGTCAATGTCAAGCCCTAAGTATGGCACACTAAATCTGCACACACAGGTCATAGTGTTCTTTTTTTTTTTTTTCCTAGGGATATGTTTGTGTGTGGCAAAGAAGTAAAGATCAAACCCCATAAAATACATCATTTATATGCCACTGTGTCATAGAACAGCATGGACATTCTTAATGAGAACTGCTGCTATAAGAATATTTCCATGAGTTTGTTTCCAGGCACACTGTGGCAAAAAGGAGCTGTCCTCTGGGAATTAAATAGTAGTAAAAATGTTGGGGGCAGGGGGTATATAGCAGAGGTTTAGAACAAAAAAAAAAAAGAAAGAAAAACATGGTACTTGAATTTTTACCCTTCTACCAGTTCATCATCTTTTGCAACAGATTGAGGTACAGAATTTGCAAAATGTACGTGGAGAGCTTTTT
Organism: Hirundo rustica; assembly: GCF_015227805.2. Lineage (NCBI taxonomy): Eukaryota > Metazoa > Chordata > Aves > Passeriformes > Hirundinidae > Hirundo > Hirundo rustica. The sequence continues at coordinate 10,150,196 of NC_053460.1, forward strand.
ACTACTTATTTTTTTTAATCTCTGAAGTCCAATGGTGATGATGAAGGTAGCTGTGACATTTGCAATTTTCCATGCACCAGCCCATTCCATTTTCTTCCCTGGTGCCACTTACATGGTACAGTAAGCCTCCAGCACTGACAATAATTATAGCCTGAATAAAATGAAGAAGGTAATATGAACAAAGCTCTGCTGTAATTGCCTTTTCATTATTTGCTAACAGTTAGTTATTCAGTCACAGGGAAAAAATTACACAGTAATTGGTTGACAATAGGAAGCTAAAGCTAAATTCCAGAACTATGATATTTTTGCGTGTTGGTCTTTTAGACCTTTTATTCATATTTTGATTAAACAGCCAGAGCATTAAAGTGAAATATAAATGTAGCCTTGGTTCAGATTCCATAACATTAGTTTCCACCCCACACAATTTTCGTTCCGTTTTGAATTTTAAGTTATCACATATGGCAGCCCTGTAAATATTGTAGCCTATTGACTTTGAAATACAGATTTGCAACTCTCATTCATTTAGTTTAACAGCAGCAAAGAATCCCTTTCACCTTAATGCTTCAAAACAGTGTCCAGTGTGACTATCTGCAAACAATTTAATAGTGCTGTTCTGCCTTATTTGAGATACCGAGGTGGAGGAATGCCAGTCCAAGTGGATTTTTTTTTTTTTTTTTTTTTTTTGGGGGGGGGGTGGGGGTTTAACCAACAAAAAAGTCTTTAACAACTCCTGTGATTTTGTAGATGTGGTGGTACAAAGCAGTGTGATCAGTCCCTACATGGTGGGCTGAGCAGGGGCACCCTCTCAAGGACACACACAGGTTTTGTGACCCTACAATGTGAAACTGTTGCTGATTAGTCTCAAGGATCAGTAGGAAAATTTGCTTCTGATATTTGTTTTTCTAGCCTTTATCTCTTCTATTTTCTTTATTCTTGGGTTTTATGTAAACCTCAAGTTGCAGCTGAAACGTCTTCATTTATTCTTTAATTCGTTTAAAATATGGGGTTTTAATCTTTCTTTTGCCCCAGCTTGGCAAAGAATCACCAAATACATTCTACTGAAGCTGCCTAAAGTTCAACATTTATTTCAATTTCAGATATTTAATGCTACCATGCATTCCTCAGAAATTCAGGTGTTATATATGATAATGATGAAAAGGACAGGTCAAGATCTGCATTTTTCGTATTTATTTTAATGCATACAATGTTTTAGTAGTACTGCTCTGGTTGGTGTGAGATGTACAAGGCTAAAACTTAGTGAAAAGTTGTAATTCCTAATTTTTTGCTCCTGTACTTGGGTTGTCACTTGCAACGAGTTGTTACCTGTAAATGTGTCCATGGGCTTTAAAAGATGTTTTTTCCCTTGTATCTGGCGAAGTCTTTAAAAGGGAGCAGAAATTAAGGGCTGAATTGATAACTGAACTCAGTATATTTACTTTATCAGACATTTAATTAGAACAATGTTTTCCCATAAAGCAGAATTATTAGTGTTTAATCAAGCAAACTTTTGCCAGTCTCAGGCACGCTATAGTGGACTAATAAGAGCTTCAGCTGGGTCAGAAATGAGAATTGTTGTACCTTGTATTTTGAGTCACGCATCTTTATAAACACTCAAACTCCAGCAAACCAATTGCTGGAGGAAGAAAAAATCCTGCAGAAGCTGAAACCAAGCAAAATGTGAGTAAAAGCACATTTACAATGGAGTCTTTGAAGGGTTTCATTCTTATCAGAGTTGGCTGCCTCTCTCTGGGCCCTGGAGGATGGGCTGTGAGAGCCCGGCAGCGACCGTGGGATGGGCTCCACCACCAGCTCCTCCGGCCGGCTGGGAACGCGGCCTCGGCCCCACCGAAGACGAGCAACGAAAGCTCCTTCCTGGGCACCTCATGAATGTAATCTGCAAGGCAAAGCCATGCCTTGTCATTCTGGGCCTGATCCAAAGGGCGGTGATATCAATGGAAATCTTCCTGCTGGGTTCAGCAAACTCTGGATGGGGCCTTCCAAAGCGAAGAGCCGAAGGAAGTGCCGGCAATAAACAAACATACCCCATCAGCCCCGTTCTGATGTATATTTCATACTTTGCCCTTACTTTTATTTCGAGTCCTAGATCTTTATTATAATCAGTCAAAGTCCTGGCTTTCAAGTTGTGAATGGGCATCATAATTATCTAATACAACTACTCCAGAAATCAGATTAGTAATTAGCTGAACCAAACTGATTGGTGTGACTTCCTGAATGCATCTCTTTAATGTTGAACATTTGCTTTGTGCTTGAAGGATTTGTTTGTGTGTTTCTTGTATGTGATGAGAGCTTTTCTGTAATTAGCTCCTGGGGGACAGCATATTCTAACAGTTAAAGAATAATTGCAGCCCTATGAAATGTGAAATGGCTTGGGCTGGCTTTTGTTGCAGCTTAATTGTATGCAACAAGTACAGGAGGCTTTTCATTTCACATCATGATAGTAAAGATGTGGCTTTCATAAATAAAGAAAGGAATTTTGTACAGTGGTAAATAGTCTCTAATGTGTTAATTTTGCAGAAAAAACAAAACAAACAAAGCACATTTGAGAATTCTTGGTGTTATTGAAGTAGATGTTCATCATTGTTTCATTAACTTGTAGTTTCCATGTATGATTTCAATGAAAAGAAAAAAGGAAGAGAAAAACAAGTGTGGCATAAAAGACAAATGACTTGGTGGTCAGTCTGAAACATCTCATTTTCCTTTGAAATAAAAATTTAAATGCTTTTTCCTCTAAAATTTTGTAGGAAGGGAGATGGAGTTATTTGGATAGCAGTTCAGTGTTCTGGTAAAATTATTTTAATGGAAAAAGAAACCTAGTATTTAACATATTTTCATCGGAAAAAAAAAATGGAGAGAAAAAGTGTTTTATATTTTCATCTGTTCATACATGGGTGTGTTCTTTCCTTGCCTGTAGGATATTGCTGTTGACTGTTCTAATAATTACAGCTGTCCCTCTTACCTTGCTGTCTGCTCACAGTCACCAGTGCCACTTTCCTTATTGCTCCGTGTCTGTCAGAGAACTGATTTGGGGGTACCACACTGTGTGTAGCAGAGAGCTCCTGTGTGCTTGCCCTTGCACGTAGCCTGAGTTTGCTGACTCTTAATGTATCTTGTGCCTAATGCCTTCAGATAGGATTGCTGGATGCTGCTCACAGGAGGGCATTTGGAATGCAGAAGGTTTTCCATCTGGTACCCAATTTACTAGCCTGATGCATCCATCCTTGCCATGCTGCACATCAGAATGATGAGTACTAATTCAATATTTATTGATACCAAATTGGTATTGTTCTATTACCGGCACTTTGCTCTGTGAATGTAAGATGAATTATCCCTAGACTGTAAGATCAATTATCCCTAGATTAATCACAGTATTCATGCATATATTTTTCCCTTTAATGAAAAAGACAAAATTGTCTAAGTTTGGGTTTAGGTTAATTGTCAAAGGTCTTGTACCATCCTTGCTGTAGACTGCATTGCTGCAGCATATCTATAATGCCTGTCCATTTCTGTGGCTAGTGGCATGTAGCTTTTAGTTATTTTTTCAGTATAGATGACAGTGATGCTGGAGTCTCATTGTCATCTAGATCTGATAACTGCGAGTCATTTTGATATGGTTCTGGGGTAATCTACAGTGTCAGACTCTCAATGTCATCTTGTCACTACAACTTCTTTCCATAGTATCGCCATAGGCAAGAGCTCTGCTGCTGCCCTTCCTCCAGGGGTTTCCCTGCGAGGCTGCAGATCCCGTGAGGAGTCACCACAGGAGCTGTGCATCCCTGGTAATGGGAGGAGAGCAGAACTGTGTCCCCCACAGTGCCCCTGCAATCACTTCTCTGCCTGGGCCCGCTCATGGCTGAGCTTCTCTGCCATGCTTGGTGGGAGACAGGTCCGTGGGATGCTGCTGTTTTTGGCAGCGTCTCAGGAATTTGATGCGCAAGTCCTCAGCCACCGCATTCCTCTCAACGGGGAAAGGGAGGGTGTCCTGCTCCGCCTGTGCTTCCCTTGGGTGTTGAAGCAATCCTGATAAGAAACAAAGCATTTATTTGTCCAACCTTGTGTTTTTACACTGCTCCCCACAACACAACAAGACCTCAATATAGCTGTTGAATGGCTGTCACTTTTGCCACGGAAAGTTGTTTGACAGAGGAAGAGAGAGCAGTGGGTGACCTAGTAATGAGATCAAAATTCTGCCTGTGCTAAAGGCTCATAGGAAATGGCAGTGAAAAACACTGAATATGTGCTTGCTCTGCACTATGACCTCGTGTACTGCTACCTTACGTACTTTGTATTCTTCTGTGCACCAGCTGGCCAAAATGGGTTCGAACCGTGCAGCTTTTGTCTATATCTGACAAGTAGGAATGGTTCAGAAGACAGGTTAATTCAATGAAGAAGATATTTTTGTTTAGCCACTACTGTTATAAAAACAATATTCTGCAGATAATGTTAACTTATTCTTTTGTAAGAATTCTACATTTACTTGAAAACATTATCAAAATTATTTTAAAATAATTTTCAGTATTCTCTAAGCAGAAGCCTAGTGTTTGGTGAACAGAAATGTTTGACTTCTTCAAAATTTTTTACATAAATTATGGAGAATTACGTTGCTATGAAAGTGGTTGAAAATGGCCTGGTGTTAACAAGTTTTAGATTGTGTTTAGGATGCTGAAAATAAATGGGAGAGATGATTGTCTTAATGTACCTCTAAGCTATGTGCTTCCTACTTGCTTCTCATCCTGAAGGATAAGAATATTCACTCTTTTCTTCAAATGACTAGGAGGAAAACACAAGAGAAGTGAAATGTCTGGAGTGTGTTTGGTCTATAGGTGAAATTAATTTTTATTAAATACAGATTGCTATAATTTCCAGTGAATGGTCGTCTTGGCCAGTAGAACCATGCTTGTCTTGATTTCCATGTGGAAAATTGACCCAAGACTGTACCTAATTCTTAAAAAAAAAAAAATAAAAAAAAATAAAAAAAAAAAAATCTGCTTTTAATGTAATAGGTGAGTTTTCATCAAACAATCTGTAAGAAGAATGAAGTATAAACTAAAAGGGAATTTTCCCCCCATTAAGTGTCGTCATGACAAAAGGTTATTGACTTGACAGCACTTAATTGCTTGTCATACTATTTTTTTTCCTCTGAAACAGTGTGGTTTATTAGTTTCCACAGAGGAGGCAACACTGAGGGCACAGTTCAGATGGGGTGCAATCTGCCAAGCCCTTTGCCTTCAGTTCAGCTCTAAAACCCTTATCCAGTTCTCAGCTGGGTTCAAAAGAGACCTCTTGGAAAGTGACTTGTTTAATGTCAGGGAGAATTTTAGTTGACTAAGTGCTTGTAAAAATATAGGGAATCTCCCAGCTCCCTAATTTCACGTTTGCATTTAAATAAATAGATATTTGAGAGGATTCAGTTGAGGCTTTTTGACTAGTACAGGACAAGGTAAGAGCATTAATTTTAATGAATAGAACAATCTGAAAATTTCATATTTGGCTGGTTAGTCCAAGCTTCTGTCTTACTGAGTTGGATTGGAATAGAGGGACAGGATAACATAAGTGCTCAGTAATGCCACAAGCCAGTGATTACTTCCAGAAAGTATGAAACAAGAAGATGAATGGAATTTTTCCAAACTTGAATTCTTCAATTAAATAATAACTTCTTGAAGTAGTGTTCACTGCTGGAAAGCTGGTCAGCCCATTAATCATGGGTATTGCTTTTCTTTCCATGTAGTTAGGAGCATAAACAATTGTATCACTACTATTTTTAAATATCCCCTAACATGAAAATGAATACAGAATTTGGAGTGCATGCTCAAATTGCATTTGACATCTCATAAAGTCAAGACATGACCATTACAATTCAAACTTGAAGAATAATGTCCATAACTAATGTCACCCTTTAAAAGGCACCGCACTTTGTCCTGCTAACATAAATGCAGCATAAATGCAAATATGACCAAGAGTCTGATAGCATAACTAGCATAAACTGTTTTTGAGTGTTTACCTATAGGGAAAGCCTTTGTTGCTGTGTGGCTGGGTTGATAAGTGCTTTACTAAAGTCTCTCAGGTTGGTACAGTGAGCTGAGAGCAGCAGTTTTACTGCCCTCCCATAAGAAGAATAGTTTTATTTGTCCTCTACTTAATCTTTCCATGCAGAGGGTCTTGGCTAACTGAAGTCAATACAAATCTTACCACTGACTTCAATAGGTTTTGAGTAGGTTCTTTAAGTCTTTAATATTTGTTACATTTTGACATGAGTATATTTGCACTGAAAAAGTGGCAAGAAAACCTTCATTTTTTTCTTATGTTATGTAGTGCTTATTTTACTGTGCTCTTAAGACATCCTAACAATTATTCCTTCCTGTGCACGGAGCATCCATATGATTTGTGTTTCTTTTCAGTACTTAAAACTAATCTTTGTTTTCTCAGGCTTTTAGGTGGGACACTTACCTTAATCCTCTTATGTTTGTATGCCTTGAAGTGATGGCGCTTTGTATGATTTAGGATTTCAAGAGCCTGACTTAGAATCTTGAGGTCAGCTTGACCTTCTTTGTTGGGTGGTAATTTTTTTTGTTACCACAGTTGTGAGTAATTCTCAGAATTTTTGCTAAGTCTCCAGGCCTAGTTTGCTTTCTTTTCTCCCCCCTGCCCCCAACAGATGCATACAATTCTTTCTTTTTAATTTCCTTTTCTTGGCCTTATTATATGCCACTGATTTGAGGTTTTTCAGCAATTAAAAATAGCCATCCTTTCCTAGCATCATCTTACTTTGAACCTTTATCCTTTTCCTTGCTGAGGACTAAAACTACACTATGCTAAGCAAGGACATAATATTCTCATTTTGTAATTTCTTAATATTGGGTTATTACTGTTTTATTACTTTATTGAATTGGCTTTTAGTGCATCCATTATTTTCTTTCATTCAGTCCTTTTAAGGAAAAATAGCATTTTCATTGGAAGTTAAGAAATCAGAGGGCATTGATCATTTCCTAAATCAACTACAACATTATCATTTTGTGTATGTGTGTGTTTGATTTGTGCAACTTATTAGTTATGACTTCACTCAAATTTTTACCTTTTTGGCTGATAACCAGGTCGTAGGTTTTTATAATACCAGAATATAGTGAGCTAAGACAAATTGATTCAGACAGTTGTCACAGAAGTATTTAGCTAAAATTACTTCAAAAGTTTTACATTGCTTGACATTGCAGTACTGTCTTTGAAGTGTATACCCTGAAAAATATTTGTTATTAACAATTCCAGACAGGTGTTTCACCAAAGACATGTGAAGATGTGTAGAAGAGGAGATTAATATTTTGCAGTAGGTTTAGCCTCTGGAGGAAATATTTGTCTTACTCATTTGGAATTCCACTTGTCACTTCACTGAAAGCTTTGTTCACAGTCAGGGTTTGTTCTGAACAAGTGAAATGAAACTGTACTTGGTCATAAGAATTAGCACAACATATGCTTGGGTGATATTTAAGTAGCTGCTGTGAGATAATTGTAAGTCAATCTGTTGCAGGCTGTGGTTCTGCTTTTACGATACTTAAAGCAGGGGTACCTGATAATCGTGTTGGGATTAAATACATTTCAAGCACTGCAAGAAAGAGCCTAGGTCAATGCTGCTGTGGCTGTGGGAGCTATCCATCCCACCTCGGAGTCTGAAAGGGATGGGACAGGAGATGTGACATCCAGCCTGGCTCTGGGGTGGTGAGTGGCTGGGGCACCCTCTGCTCGCTGTCCCCCGGCAGGGCTGAGGGGTGGTGGCTGCGGGGGACTCGCTGTGCTGGGAACAAGCTGCTGTGCTGTAGGACAGCCAGGGTCAGAACCCTTAGCAGCTCCGGGCTGTGCTGGTGAGGGGCAGCAGGGAACCAGTCACGGGCTCATGGTGCTGCAGGTGTGCAGCTGCAGAGAGGAATAAACCCCTGTGCTGCTTGTCCATGCTGCTGGGCTGTGCTGAGCTGAGGGCTAACCTGACCCAGCTCCTGACAGGCTTAGATAAGCACTTAAGGACATGGCTGTATCACAGCATTGCTACCTGGTACTTTTTGTGATCGTGAGCAAGGAAATTATTTAGGATACGGGAAGGGAAATTATTAAATAAACCTATCTTGATTTGGACAGCAAATATAAGCTATATACAGTGAGGTGCTGTCAAACAAATTGCTGTGTGTTTTTAGGAGGTCAAATTAAAAGTTGAGAGTGAGCTACCAGTCATAAAGGTGAGACAGGTTTGCATACCCATTTTTTGGCTGGGGTATTCTACTACCGCCTTAAAATTTGAATTTTCAGTGCAGTGGTGTTAGCCATTTGGGAGCACTGCCCACTGATATCACATTGGTTGGTGATGGGAAGCAAGAGCTCTCAAGGGAGCCACTGAGATCGAGAGAAGCGGGGGCTAAGATTTTCTCCAAAGCAAAGTGTGTAATATTTAGGCGAGTTATTTAATTTCTGCCATGCCCTGCTGTGTGGGGGGGAATGTCCTCTGATTCCCATGGGTGAGCAGTCCTCATCCTCTCCTTCTGCGACAGGCTTTGTGCGGGGTGAAGAGCCTTCTCCTGCGCGGGGACAAGGTGTGGCTGATGCGTCCCAGATAAACCCTCACACAAAAAGGCACTGTGTCACTGAATGGGATTCCAGTGTAGCTCTTTAATTTCATCTCTTGGAAATGTTTCTCCTCTTTCATCCAACTGCCTTTATCTTAACTTCTGATCTGAGGAAAGCAGCAGCCTTTCAAATTGAACAAACCGTGTTTCAAATAGGCTCTTCTGCTTGTGACAAGATGTACCTCATTTTCTCTGCAAGCCCTCAGCAAGGTCACACCTTTTTAATTTATTTTCTGTTAGAAAAATCTAGTTGCATGATAGAACAAGGCCAGATCTAGCTAGAGGTCATTTCTTGAACTAGTCATAAAGTAGAATAGAATTAGAACCATTTAATATCCAAGAACTTTGCAAGCACAGTTATATTAAAATATAGGCTTTGTGTTTACAAATCAACATAAATGGATGCTTAAAGTTGTGGCAAATTCAATTACAATAATGGGAATATTTTAGATTTTTTTCCCCCTGTTTTACTGTGAGAGTGGCCTTTCTTTTCCTTTCTTCCTTTTTTTTTTTTTTTTTTCTTGTTTTGATATCGCCTACACACAAAATCCCTAATACAACCAGATAGCGTCATAACTTGAATTAAGTTTTTATTTTTCTGAAATGAAATAACCCTGTTTCTTCTAGAAATACTCACATTTTGTGCAAATATATATTTCATTATTATGAATCAATACAGGATTTACACACATTTAATAGATTTGTTATTTGCTCAGCAGCAGGAAAGTACCAGTCTGGATGCCATCTGAATGTTGTCCTAGAAATTGACACAGGTGTATTTCTGAAAGACATTAGTTTCTGCCTCATCCTTAGATACACTGCTTTTCTGAAGAGCAAATATTCATCAACAGCGAAGTGGTTTTTCAACCAAACTTTCACATCCAGTTTTTGTTAGATTGCTCTCGTTTCCCAGAGAGCCATTTCCCATAAGCCTGTCTCTTTTCTTCCATATTTCCAAACGCCAGCTGTTGGTTTGCAGCATCAGCTTTCCATAGGCTGGCGTTGTTTCAACAAGTGGCGCATGAAAGCGAGAGACATTTTGCTGGCAGAGGTGCAGGGGACCCTTGCAGCGGTGATAGGCAGAGCTTAGGTCCTGCTCAGGTCTGGGTATGGAAATGTCACGGGGCTGCCAGGGCTGTTGGGGGCTCTCCGTGTGCCCTCTCTGCTCAGGTTTTCTTCTCGTCAAGTCCATTATGTCAAAGGCCTATCTAAACTTCTTCATTTTACATCACGGGTGCAAGAGACCGTAACGTCTCCTCCTAAGTGCTTCCAATCCATTTGACTGACGTGTATGCTCACTATATGTCTGTGTGCTCAAAGTTTTGATGAAAAATATTGAAAAAGGCTATGTGTACATGTGAGGTAGCTGGTTTTCTTAGAAATTTTTTTAATATAATTGATAATGTCACGATTACACTGTGACCTAGTGCAGCTCAGTCATTCATTGTGGATATGTGTTGAAGTATTCATGCACCACATTCAAAGTCTGTGCAGAAGGGTGACCCGAATGCTCTGAAACTGAGGTAGGGATCAAAGGCATTCTTGAGCTCTGACAATACCGTGCTGTGTACGATGATTAACTTGCGTATCACTGTGCAGTTCTACCTTATTAAACTCCTCCTATATGGGTAAAATAATAGTGCTGATTGACACCACCATATGTGCTGAGGATTATTTATTAATAGCTACTAACTGTTTTGACCACTCAATAGATATCATTATTTTCAGTTGAACATAACTCACATTTTGATTTGTTTGACTAAATTTACACTTACATGGAGACTGCTTGGAAAAATTGCTATAGGCCCACTGTAATTTATCAGCATTCAGTCATACTTCAGGGCAAATGGAAGCTTTTTCTAATAAAATTTATGTATTAAAATAACATGGAGAATTTTTGAATTATGGAAAAACACCAAGAGTGTATGTTGAAATAACAAGCCCTCAAATATTAAAGGAATACAGGAAAGGAGATGGAACATTGCCATTTTTCCAATTCAAAATTCAAGTGATATAGGGTATGTCTTCATGTTTTCCTATAAACACAGTTCTGTGCTTAACAGAGGATAATCGAGGATAAATTTGCTTTTGAGGGCTTAATTCTTCCACATGTGAGAAATCAGGCTTAAAATAAAGTGGTCAGAATGTCAACTAAGCAGAAAGAGTTTAATCTTTTTTGTGAGACTAGGTTTTGTATTTCAATTCCAAATCAATAAGATTACTAATAAAATCTGTGGTCATCTTTCTTCCGGATAGCCTAAGGAGCTCCCACTGCTGGGCAAAGTGCGGTGACTTTGCAGGAATGTCACTGTGACTGGGCTCACATGAGCAGTCCAGCTGATCAAAATGAGCAGATTCAACTCTGAGGCCGAATAAGTAAAATTACAGCTGCAAAAAAGCCTTTTCAGAACCTGAGTCTTGGTTTGGTTTGGCACAGAGGAAATAACTATGGGATTCCATCATTCTGTTTCAGAGCTTCAATTCAAAGTACAATAGCAATAAAGTTAGAGCTGTTTGAAAAATAATTGTTTAAAAGGCTGTCTCTAAAATATTCTTACACTTCTTTTTCCAACAAGAACATGTTTTTATTTACTGTCTTCACTGCTTGGGCTTCTCACTTCATGCTTGTTCTACAAATCTGATGGCTCTAGATTGGTCTTTTTAGTAATCTGAAAGTCAAGTACCAACACAGGTGTTGTTAGAGACAATTGATATATGATCCACTTTTACTATTACTTGCACTGAGACAAGACCATCTATTGTCTTAAAACTACCCACATTTCTTAAGAGATTTTTTTGTAAAGTACTGTAGGGAGGAAAAGAGAACATTCTTGCTGTATACAGACTGAGCCTTCTTGTTAACTTAGTGTTAAAATATATTCAGTGGATCTTGAAAATATAAACTCCAAGCTACCTGAAATGTGTTGAATGGTGTATATACTTCTGTTTTCATCCTTTAAAAATAAGTGTGAAAATAACTTTAATTAAAAGCTATTTAGAACGGGGGCAAAAGACATTATAAATATGACTTAAATGGTTCAATGAAATTGTTTCGCAGTATCCTCTACAGCTGCTAAAGCTACCACACATTTCTCTTGGTTAATAAAACCTGTGACATATTTATGATAGAAATAACAGTTGCACAGAGCAACAGTCATATTAGGAATTCCTAATGGCCTCTTTAAAACACAAATGTCTTACTTGGGAAAAATTTGAATTTTAATTTTTTTAAACAGAACCCCTTCTTCCTTAAAACAGTGCTATTTCAAATTGCAAAAGATAGAATGATTTGTACAAGCTGTTCTGTATTGTTTGGGTAGACTATGAAAAAAACATGAAAGCCTAAAAAAGATCAAAAGTTTGTTTATACCACCAGCTTATTTCTAGTGAAAAATCCTTTGACAGATCTCTGTCACCTGAAATTTGCTTTAGCCAAACTTATCCCCATTTCTACAATATTTTGAATTATGAATTAACTATATATGTTGTATAGTTAATATAGTTGCATATATATTATGACGTATTTCATAATTTATTCATAATGCTTCCTGGTAATGCAATGTTTTGACACTTATTAATCAGTACTTGAACAATTGTTAGTAAGAGATTGTGTGAGAATATGGGATACTTCTTCCAACAAAACCTTCAATGTTTTCCAACTTGATTCAGGCCAAGGAAGTACAAGAGACTAAGTACTAAAGTACAATACTAAGTATGTATGTGCCAGAATAAACAACTTTTCAGTATAGGCACAAAGCAATAATAAAATAAGAATTAGATGAGAATAGTATTTATCTTGCCCAATGTTATGTACCTTAAAACTGAGTCTGTAAACAATGATACAAGGGTTTTTTTTAACAGTCAAGCAATAGGAAGACTTCCTCAGGTCAAAATACTCCATTTCAGGTGTCTCAGACACAGTATAGCTCAATATTACAGATTCTTGTGTTTATTGACTTGTCTGTCTGAGGGGCAGGTAAGGCTAGATGCTTAAATTTTAGATTATTAACATAATCTTATTTGCTATCAATGATGTAATAACAAAAACATAGTCAGATTAATTAATGATTATTTGTTATGATGATCTGTGAAATGCAGGGAGAATGTTCTGCAGAAAATTGCAGAAATAAGAGCACAGGTTCGAAATTGTAATTATATAGATAAGAATATGTTTTGAAAAGGAAAAGAAAAAGCATTGAACATAAACAGAGATAAGCTGTTATGTTCTCAGATTTGTGTCCAACTTCCAATTTGCCAAATTTGCGATGAGAGAGATTAATGCTTAAGAAATGTGTAGGAAAATTGCTTCTGGATCTCATTGTACCATCCAAAGGCAGTGTCTTCGGCTAATAGAAGGTGGCAGAGTTCATTGGGCTGGGCTAATTTTACCCTCAGAACTTCTGTGGATTTCTGCTGGAAGTGGGATTCTGTGCTCCAAGACACCTGCACTGGGCATAGAGCAGGATGAGGAATGCTTGCTGTGGCCTTTCAAGTGCTGTGGAAGGATTGTATGTAGGTTAACAGGTGAGTCTGAAGAAATCTGTGATATATACTGATCAAGATAATTTAGTTTTCATGGACTTTTCCCTAATACAAAAGGTCAAGGTGGATGGAATTGAAGAAGTGTTAATAGATGAAGCCAAATAGTATTGTGACTCCTAAAATATACTAGTTGTAGGACCTGAAGCCATACTAAATGATTGACTTTCAGAACAAGTTAATGCTATTTGGTTGAAAGTTTGGGTAGTCTTCAGCACTGTCCCCCAAGTGTATGGGTTTGAGATAGGATCCAAATCAGACCTTGATTTCTAATCAATACCAGACAATAGGAGCAACATCTCAGACTGATGCTGCATATCTGAAGTGTGTCACTCATCGTGTATTTGTGATGTACATCACGGGTACTGCTTCCCCACTGCACTAACAAATTTTCTAAAAAATCAAGAAAATGAATAATTTAATTTCCTTGATGTAGCCTGTGTCACAACATATCAAAGTAGATTTCTGTATGTTCCCCTACACCCCCTAAACAAAGTAACAGAAACTACATGGACGTCCCACGGGAACTCTTCCTGGGCATCATGATGCTTTTAACTGACCAAAAGGAAGAACTAACCTGGCTATTAAAGTAGTGTGGGAAATCCAGGAGTTTTCATTTTTGTGAGGGTGGGGATTGGAAAATGCAGAACTACCCTGTGGTATTTCATCACTGTTTTATATAGTAACATATTTCACAAGAAAGTGTTATTTACTTAGGCAATTAAGAAGCAAACCTTCCTGTTCTGTATTTGGCATTCTGTCCTGGAACCAAATGCTCATGGCAAGTTATGGTCTGTTTTAAAATACAGAATGTAAATTGGAATAGAGTGCAGCACACACACGCTCATCTCCAATCAGATAGGCAAGCAGTATGCAAACTGCAAGCAGCTGTAGTGAAGAAAAAAACCGAGGACATTCTCTACTTCCATACAGAGAAGGAACTAAAGCAGATAGAGGAAAGGCAAAAAAGCCCTTGTATTTCATCCTTTTTTGTGCAGAAAACACCCTTTTCTCATTACAATGGTGGCAAAAATAAGCATGGTGATTGATTCTCAGAGTCTCTGTGACAGGGGTGGGACACAGAATTCGCAGTTTTAGGATCTGGGTCCATTTGCTGGAGCTTGTTAAAAGGTCTTTTTTTTTCAAAGTTTAGATAGCAAGAAGGACTGGTACTGTTTGACAATTACATTGTACAGAAAAAATTTGAGTTTCTTGATGGCTTATTTCTTTGATTTGCAGACATTGTGATTATTGCATTTTGGCTGTGATCCAGTCTTTCCCACTAGTTCTAAAGCTGTATGAATTAAAGCTCTAAATTATCTATTTGTTATTAATGGAGAGACTCAGCTTCTCCATTGCTTTCTTTGGAATGGTTATTCCCTTTCATCAGGGTAAATGCTGTGCTCTGGTTGTACCATTGGTGAATACTAAACTCCAGTTGCTGTTTATTTAGCAAGTGCAAAGAAATGTTTATGTTCATTGTTAATTCCAGATAATTATTGCTATTAGCTTGTTTCTTCTGTTCTGCAGGCAGTTATTACTCTAACATATAGACACAGTCATTCATACAAACAATTACTTGCCTACCTTGTAAAATGCAAAGAGTTTGTCCTCCCATTCTAGTATTATCTGTAGTCTATTGTTTTGTACATATTAGAAAACTTTTTATGCAACTGCTTTGCTTACTCATTTATTTAATGGAATACAGGCAGATGCCAAATCTGCTTTGCTTATTTTGGAGTTCTGCAGTTGATTGCTTTATAAAGCAAAATGTATAAACTTTTTTGCAAGTTGCTCATTCTCAATAACATTTGCAGAAGAAACATCCATCCACGCAATTTTCTTTAAATCACATTTATACTCCTGAATTTTTTTTTCCTACAGGAGTTATTCTCAATAAATTCTTTGATGCAACTGAACTGTGTGGGAAAACTGATGCTGACTGCTCTCCTGTTCTTTTCTCCAAGCAGTTGAAAGGTTTTGCAATGATAATTTTGCTTACAGTCTCCTTTGTTACATCCAGTAAAACACAACAGTCTGGGAGGGATCAGTGTACCAGGTTGCACCAGGTGCAAAAATGAAACGCATTGCATTTCTTCAGGCATTCTGTATTTTACATTGGTAATTAATCTGTACACATGTTAGCAAAGAGAATGAAATTGCTTTGGCAGTGTTTGGTAAGAGCCTACGCTACACCTCCAAATATTTCTTGCAATGCAGTGATGATCTATTTTCAAAGATCAGCCTGGGAGTCCTGTTCACCCATGAGTGTGGGACAAGTGTGTAACTCTTGGCACCCTTGTCTTTGCTTTGCTTGTAGAACAGCACTTGCTTTAGTCCTTGGTGTGCACCTACCTCAGCTCCTCTGCTTTCCCACTGTGACTCTGCTGGGGATTGCAGCCATGCCTCTGCTACTACAGGTTAAATTCAGTATTTTTCATCATGGCTCCTTCCCAGCAAACTCCAAACTGGCCTCCTTCTTGCTCCTTCATCCAGAATTTATGAAGCTCTTTCCAAAGCTAAATTCGTGTATGTAGGCTTGTGTAATGCACTTAGGCTGCTGCAGATGTGAGGTTAACTTTTAATTCATTTCAAACATGTTACAACTGACACATACTTGTCTGAAGCTGTAGGAGCTGTTAACACTTTATGCCTTGCAAAACTCTCCAGGTAGCTTCTGGAATCACAGCAGAAATACAGTGACCCCTACTCTACTCTGTCTCTGTCTCATTCCTCCTGAGCTAGGACAGAAGGTCTTGTCTTGATGTTTACACTGAAGACTAACAACTGATTTATAGTCCTGGACGAAAAGTCTTTTTTTTTTTTTTTTTTTTTTTTTTTTTTTTTTTTTTAAATTGTGTTTTGGGCATTGCTTAGTCAAGTTTTTTGAAGTGAGTAAATGATTGATGTGTTTGCTTGTTGTTTTTGAAGGGAGGGGATATAGGAGAAAAGAAATATTTTTAAAATAGCATAAATATTAGGACTTGAGAGAAAGATAATCTCAGTAATGGTCTTCTCTGTCCTTCTCTCTTGAACTCTGCCACAGATGGATCAAATGAGCAACATTATAAATACAATCATCTTTCTTTAGTGGCACAAATCCTGAGGAACTCAAAAGTTCTTCCAAAGAAACGAGTGAGTAAAAGAACATAACAAATGTGCAAACGGGGTCACACTAAAAATTCCCACAAAATCCAAACCTGATATGTGTTACTCATCTGTTTATTGACTAAATTAATGTATTATGATTACATTTCCATTTTAAATAAAATGCCTACATGCACAGCAATCCCTGGCAAGCTGAGAAAGGCAAATAAAAACAATTGATTAGCAAGAGGTGGATTTTTTAAAATAAAGTTTGTTAAACCAGGTCAAGTTGCAATATTCATTCATATTTCAGCAGTAAGCTCTCATTTATGCGGTGTAAACTAATCTAGATCTCTCCATCTGGCAGTTGTGAGGAGAAGGAGACAAGTACTCAAGAACATGATCAATCAGCTGCAGCCCAGTTAAGTACTTCACTGTAATTAAACTTGAACAGCATTAAAAATTACATGCAGTAATTGAAGAGAGGTGATTTCCAGCATAGTACCTGTAGCTTGTTTGGTGAGTATATAGTTTTATGAATATATAAATATTGCTCTTGGGCTTAGTGCCCACATAGGAGTTGATACACCGAGTAGGTCATCGGATCACTCAGTGGTGTAAATCTGCCCAGTTGCTGTGATTTCAGTGGTGATACATTAGTGCAGGGTGGCTCGGGACCTTGCCAAGTCCATAAATATGAATGCCATTCTGTATGTTACACCAGCTGTGTAAATCCAAACTGTTAACATCATTACTGTGTATTTATCACTGCCAGACTAAGAAAGCTGTGAAGAAACAGTTATGGTTGAAAGCAGTTAATTAATTAGCTTAAAGGCAAGATTGTGGCTTAGCTTAATGCAGCTATGTAGGCAGGCACAGGCTGCAATGCACCTTTTTCCCTCTGTCCTGGCTGTCCTTGTGTGTCCCATGTTTCTTCCACTGTGGCTATACAACATGTAAAAAAAAATCTTATAACTCAGGTTTATTAAAAATAAGTCATTTTTAAAATTAATTATTGCCTAAAATACGTAAGTGGAGTATATGTCTGAAGATATTTCCTCAGGAATTAATTTTTTTTTTTTCAGACCCATCATCAAAAAGATTTTTTCTTATGTCCGTGGGCAGGGTGCAAGGGGCAGGATGTGAGTCCTGGAACACAAGATTTTGTTGGAAGTTTTTGGGTTATATACCATGTCTAGAGAGTACCTTAGAGATGGATCAGAAGCAGAAATTGGGTAGTATTTACCTAGGCAAGGAAAGTCGAAGAGGCCAAATTTCTTTCTTCTCAAAAGTGGTGTGGAGCTGAAGTGTCTGTGCAGCGGCTGAGGACAGCCATTCTTGTGGCTGGAGCATCCACGTAGCTATCTAATTTTAGTTTCCCATATAGTCATTCAGTAAAATGTCAGAAACCTGGGTTTGGGTTGCTGTATTTCACTGGAATAGTTTTAGACATCTGGGCTAAAGGGCATCCATAAATGACTGCAGTGTTTTATGTATGTATCTCTTGCGTGGAATGAGTCTTTGAGCCTTACATGGAGGTTACGATTTCAGGCATCACAAATGGCCACTTTGATATTATCTTCTGTCTGGAAATCTATGTTTCAGCACTAAGCTATCACATTTTGTATTAAAAAAAAAAATAACATTTTGCCACCAGAGTTAGGTTCAAAATGGCACCATCAGATGAGTGCTAAGGTTGTATCTTTGCCTGTCATACCAGATGTAACACTTGTCAAATAACACAGATGACCCTTAAGTATCTTCCATGTTTCTCAGGTCCAGAGGGCAGGTTAAAGTACTGAATATCTCTTCAGAAAAAGTACTTTCTACTTACTGTTTTTTACTGAACCAATCAACCTACTATCAGAACAACCTACAGACAGAACAAAAGCAAACCCCAGGAAAAGATGCTACTTCTGTTCTTTTTGTTAAAAGTAAAGTCCAAGACATGCTTTTGTCTTGGCAGGTTTATTTCAAGAGTAATAGGCTGCTGTCATTGTGCTTACTATCCATTAAAAAAATAAAGGCAAATAAAGTGTCAGACAAAAGAGAAATGTTAATTAGGAAGTTCTATTTATATATATCATGTTTAACTTGTGAGGTTGCTAAATATTTTCAGACTGAAACAGACCCTGATCTTGCAGTATACGGTGTCTGAATCACAAAATGAACAACAATCTGTTTACAAAGCACCCTTAATCACAGGCAAGCAGAGATCATATTGCTTTAGTACTTTTTATGGGGAAAGCAGTTTAGACTTATTATTATTATTTCCTATAGTAAATATAAGCTTTTCAGTATAACAAGGATATTTCCCCCTTTGGTCATAAGTAAATATTGTTCTTTTACAATATGTGTATTCACTTATGGGGTCACAGAGGAGAAGAGACGATGCTAAGCTACCAAGCAGCAATCTGAGCATTTGGCAGAAAACCATCAATGCAGAGAATAATAATATCTAGCCCTAGGTATTCGTAAATTATACACAAGCAATTTACATATAATTTATGATTCTAAGTCTCATTTTATTACAAAATTTGCAGTTGTGATTGTAGAAACACCGCAGTTGTGTTGGTGGGAGAGGGATATTTTGTGTGTCTCCATTTGAACTACGCTGCTGTACAGTTTCACTCCCTTCTCACCACAGTACAAGATGAATGTGTTTGCCCCAGCAGTGTTTCTCCCATATGGGCAAATGAGAGGCCTCTCCTTGGGACCCATTTATTCACATGACTTCAGTCTGCTTTCCCTGCTGGGACGTTCCTCCTTGGATTAGTCAGTGCTGCTCCTTTTTAGGAGACCACGTTGGAATTGCATGTGTCATGTTATCTATATCCCCTTCGTTCCCAAAGATCATGGAAGGGAAAAGGTGGGAGCTGTACTGTAACACAGCTATGTTTCAGAGGAGGCTTGCATGCTTGGTTCAAGACCAGGAGTAGTGGGTGGCAGTGGGCAGGGAGGAGCTCGAGGGGCTCTGCTGCGCCTCCTCCCCTTCTGCCAGGTCTGGGAGCCTTCAGGACTTGCTGCTCAGCCTCAGTCATCCCTGCTCTTGGGCTTTCTATGCCCTTCTGCTTAGAACTGCAATTTTTTAAACTTTTACTGTAGTTGAGGAAGGGATGGAAATATCTGTAGAGACTGTCACAGGCAGTGTGAAGCCTTGAGGCAGTTCAGATTTGTTTGAAATACTTATTGTTGTCTTTCTCGATGCCTGATTATTTACATAGACAAGCTTCTGTGTGGGTCACTGTCCTTTTCACTTGCATTTTCTTCCCTGGGCTATTTGTGTTCCTCTTTCACACTAGCATGTGTGAGTAGAACAACAAGTTTAAGGGGTGGCACAGGTCTGCCTGGAAGGTGTGTGCCGCTGCGTGCTGTGCTTGGCACTTGTTTGTTTCAGGGAGTGCCACCGTCACCTGGACACACCATCTGCTGGTCCCCTGAGGAGGAGCCCTGTGGCTGGCCTCTGCTGACACCTCCGGGATGTCAGGCCTTGAGGAAGGAGCTGGACAGCTGTAGTTTGCTGGGGGCACTGGCTCTGGGCTCCACGCTGTTCCTGAGGCCTGGAATCTCTCTGGGTTGTCCAGACAGCAATGCTGCAGGCGCTGGAAGGGCCCACGTTCCGTGGACGGGTCTGTGAGTGGGAGGTGTGCTTCCCCCTGTCCTTGCCTGTACTCCAGCAGCTCCAAGCCTTTTCCTCACAGATGAGGAAAGCCCATGCAGCCGTAACAGGGAGAGAGCATTTCCTTGCCTTGCCACAGGGTACAACTACCAGATGCATAGTCCTCCACACTGGCTGACATTTAGCATTAGTCATTTAGACCCTTACGGAGGCTGGCAGAGCCAGACAAGTGAGATACTCAAACATGCAGACCTAGTCTGATCTAAGTTGAAGGTTACTGTTTGGTAAATAAACTGAGATCAAATCCAAGTGATTGGCCTTGAACCGACGCCTCCGTAGATTTTTTTTTTATAAGCAAAGAAATAAAAATCAAAATGAAGATATGGCACATAGATTTGATGAAATTATTATCTGACAAATACTTTGCAAATGGGATGTTTGATATATGGAACAAAGGTACATATTGAAGATTTAAATCTATAGATAAGGAATAAAACATCTGTTAGTATTGCCGTTACTGTTCCTGAGCTCCATCTTGGCACCCATCCTAGCAAACCTTCTCACTACAAAACTGTTCTAGGGAAACACTTCACCTGCATCCTCTTTGGTGTTCACTTCTTTAAACTGACACCACACTCCTTGGTCAAGCCATATCAGAGAGAACTTTGTGTTAATAGCTGTCTAACTGCTTTTCATGTTAGGATTATTTCTTTGCAAGCCTGAAAACCCAGGGCTGTGTTAAGGCACATTCCACTGGAGGCGTGTCATGACTGTTACTAGCCCGGGGTTGATTCCTCTGCAGGAGCTTTGCCAGGACTGTTATAGGGATTTCATTGTGTGCACTTAAGAACCAGTAATGTCATAAATCCAGGAATGGTCTGTTGGAGGACCATGTCCGGCATCAGAATTGTGCTAACTGTCTTTTCATTGCAGGTTTCTTCTCAGGTAAAAAAACCATTCCTTTATACCTACTGTTTGGTAGACTGCTGAAAATTTTGGTTTATTGAAAACCTGACTAAGTATTCATGTTTCTGGCAAGATAATCAAAACTTCAGGCATCAGGACAAGTTGTGTCATTGTAGAACTTCCTGCCATAGACTAGTGGAATTATTAGGCTGCTCTATTTATCATCAAACTATTTTTTTTCACATTCCTGATGACTCCAAAGATGAAGACTTTGACTTAATCATCTTTCATTTTTCCTTATGAAAGGTCTAAATTCTGTCATGGATGACTCATTAAAATCTTATAATTAAATCTTATAATCATACAATCGTGTTACTTACACAAAATCTTGCAAAAATCATGTGTCATGGACACATTGACTCATAATCTGCATTCTGGGATGCATTTTGCTGGTATTGGCTCCTATAAGAATCAAACCAAAGGAACAGTTGCTGATAGAGCTAATTAAGTTATTGGGTTACTTACACTGAGTAACAGATGCCTTCAGATTTCAGGGGTCTTTAAAACAAACCTTTGAATGCTGTGATTTAGAGAGCCATTGGAGGGTGGTATTTGTGCCACCTTGCAAGGCAGCTGGAGACAAAGACCAGAAGTCACCTGCTGAGCACTCAGGAGCAGCCAGGTGCTTGGGGCAGGGAGATCCAGGCCATCCCAAGGACACTGCCAGTGAGGTGACACAGAAATGATTATTATTGTGCCATGAAATTCTGAATGGATTTTATACTTGAACTACTTACCACAAACATACCACCTTGGTGTGATCAGCATTCACCTTCACACCAGTGGTTGACCTCACCTAAAATAGGTGAATAAAATAGAGGTAATTTATCTTGACCATGTTTTTACACTGACCTACAATGTGTTAAGTTTCCCTAAATGGACAAGTACAGTAGTTTTTAAATCAATCTCTGTGTTAGGAATATATTATTAACATACAATATATAATATATATTAACATATATGTTAATATATTGTTAATAACATACACTTTGGGAAATTTTGAATGCAGAGCTCTACTGCCTTAGGCTGTAGTAATAAGATATTAACCATATCTATGCTGTTCAGACTATCACACCATAAACTAGAGGGAGACATAGCTGCATTGTTTTTGGCTCTTTGCTGTTTCAACAAGAGAAAAATCTGAAACGAAAACAGTTCTGACAGTCTGGAAGCTCATGCTGTTGTTATTAATGGGCTCTTTGGTAATAGAAGCAGAATTTAGTGTGCCAGATGCACCACAGCCACAGAGGGATGATGCAGGTCTGGGCTCGTAAAGGGGACAGAAAAGGTGCACTGGAGGTTCCTAGCACAATGAAAAACTCATAGCCTTAGAGCTCAGAAGCTAAAATTAGTGTAATTTTAGTTTTGGTTTTGCTTTCTGTGTTAAAAGCTGCCTCTAATTCCTTATATTTTCAGTTTCTCAAAATATATCCATCCAACCAGTTCATATTCTTATTTATCCTTTTGCCTTCCAAATCTACTTACCTTACATTTACCTCTCCTGCCAAGAACCTTAGATTGTGGTAATTAAAAACTACCTCAGAATAGTCTGAAATCAAACAGGTCCTTTCCTCTGGAGCACTTGGAAAGGTAGAGCTGGAACTTTTGTGATGGGACACTGTTGATTCGGGAGTTTCTCTGGGGATGAATCTAAAACACAAAATAAGATTTTTTTTAAAGCCCCAAACCCATTGAACAAAAGTCTTGGTCTTAAAACTGTGCACTTTAGTGAATGAAGGTTAGTTTTCAGAGTCAATACTCTAATAATAATGTTAGGAGGCTTGCTATAGCAAAAGTATGGTTGTGTCCTGGCATTGTGTATGTTTAAATGAAAATGTTTACTTTTAACTGCCATTTTCCCATTCTATAAAGGGGAAAGTTGGTGCTTTGTACTCACTACAAGTCATGTAAAGAGAAACAAAAATGTGTAGTCATTAGAACAAATAAAGGCAATTTCTCTTTACAGTGTTTATTGCAGCTTGCTTTCTTTCTTTTTCTTTCTTCTCCTTGCTCTTTGATGAGTCCCAGTGGGGACAGCAGAGCATTTGCTGCCTGTAGTCTCGGCCAAGGACAAAAGGGGTGAATATTACAGTGCAGCTGCTTGTGTGCCCATCTCTTCAGCTTGTAACCAGGTTCCTCACTTCTCCCTACTGAGGGGTTTCCTCTGGTGTAGACTAGTTATGAGCATGAATAAAGGCCGCATATTCCAACCTAGCTGCAGATTTACATCTTGATGCTAGCTGACCCACTTTTTATTTTTGTTTTGTTTGTTTGTTTTTTCTTTTTTTCTTTTTTAAAAGAAATTATTTAGTACCATCAAAGCATGAGCAGGTGTTACATTGTCTCAAATAAAGGCAAACCTTCCACATGCTACTGTCTCATTATAGCAACCTCAGCACTGTCACACAGCAGTGACTGCCACATTGCTCCTACCACGCAGGAGCATCTATCCCACAGAACTTAGTTTGAGAAGTTACCACAATAAACCACCTAGATATAATTGCTTCCTTACTTTTGCAAAGATAGTCAAAACTAGAATGTAATTGAGCACCTAAAGCTTGGTATATAATGTCCTTACAGTCCAGCAAGTGTTAGTGCTTTCATTTTATAAATTGAAAATGAAAAAATGGTGCATCTATCCTAACCTTATTCTCCTATATCATCTCACTACAAAACTGATCTTCTTCATGCACTGCAATATTTTGTAGCCTACACCAGACACCCTGATTATGCTGCCAGTTCGTGTCAGTTGTCTGAGCCACTGTCTCTCAGCTTGTCTTCTCTCTAGAATTGTTTCTTTTGGCAGTGGAGAAGAGAGATGGAGCTGCATCAGGACAAGGAGCTGGGAATGGGAATTACTGACCTGACAAGGCAGGAGGCAAGAAGGAAGAAGGCTCTATGTCTTCTTGAAGACCAGCAGATGTTTTGGGGCTGAAGCAGACAGTGCCCAGAGAGGCTGTAAAAAAAGAGGTGATAGCAGAGGAGGCTGGTGGTCCTGGAAGGGGGATGATGGTAATTGTTAGCATAGACACAACCTGAGTGATTTGCTGGAGTGGTGTGACAGCTTCATGGCAAAGAGGATTGAACCGATTTCCCAAGCATGCAGTGGCATGCTAGCACAATCTTTTGTGCATGCATTTGTGCAACATATCTAAACTTTGCTTTTGTGCTGCTAAAAATCCCATTTAACTTGATTAAATGAGGATGTATTCTTTCATTTTAGAACCCAGTGGGCCAGTCAGATGACTTAAGGCTCAAGATGAGACATATTTTCCAAGGTGTCCTTAGCACAGGAAAATTTCAGTCTGTGTTAATAATGATTTCAGCCACGTGGGCAGTGGAACATCCCTTTACTAGGAAGGAAAGTCACCCTTCTCTTTCAAAGGGGTTCAGTTGGTCTGTGGAGCAGTGGATCACACAAACTCACAGACTACCATCGAAACATGAGGACTCTTTCAAGATAAGACAGGCAGTTCTGCAGACACTAACGGGAGCAGCATTGACCATAATCAGGACTTTGGTTAATAGTCAAATCTTACCTTCAGCCTTTTGTAGCCTTTAATTCAGTTAGGATCTCCCTGGGACACTGACTGATGGAGTAGAGTTGGAACTATGGACCAAAACATTGTAGATGAACATAACTCAGTTCTTCATGGGACAGTTTTCTTATGTGTTCATTTGCATTTAAAATTAGAGTTGAAAATAAGGCTTTTAGAAACTTTTAATTTGTATTTAATTATGAGAATTTAACTTCAGGGTCTCTATCTGATTTTAAAGAATAATTAAAATTAAGTATGGCTGGAGTGATTTTTCACAGTTTTTCTGCCTGTCCTTTAGGACTTAAAGTAACAGTAAATTATTTGTGGCTGGAGGTGATCTATATGTAAATTCCATTAAGAATGGAATTTTGTTATAGAGAAATTCAGATTATGAAAATGACATTGCTGCCTTGAACGTCAGTAGCTAATAAATGCATTGGTTGTTACCATTACTTCTCCTAATGTCCTCAATTAAAATGATTTAAAATAGTACAATAGATAAGCAAGATCAATTAATTTTATAAGATGATCAAAGGAATGTAGTTCTGCATTGTAAACGCTCTAAATGTGATAATGGCTTTATCAGGAGGGAAAATAATTTGAAGTAGCTTAAACCTTATTCATTTTAGCTCAAGGGGCTTTTATTTGTAGCTAATCAAATGGTCTTTTGTATTTGCTAAGGTAGAATTTTCAGATTCTGTGCATTAATTTTACAGAGTAAATTTCAGACATTTTTGAAAGTAGCCAAAAAAATTCTCAGAGGGCTGTGATTACAGGATCCTGTATAATCAAAGAGAACTTGATTATATTGATGTTGCAAGCAGGAGTAGGTTGTTTGCATTTGCCGTTTTGGAGAAGGTTGTTTTTAGATTGCTTTACTGCAGTGGCATTTGTTTTACCAATATGCATGGAGCATCAGTTGGGACACTGTGCCCGGGTTTAACTTCCCTGTGACTGGCATTCTACATAAATGGTTAATTATATGGATTTTTTTTTTTTTTAATTTAATGTTAGGTCTGTAGATTTGGAAATTAAATATCTGGGTTGTATGATGAGAATACATTTGTGGATGACACATCTCAGAGTGGCTTTGAAACCATGGATGAGGGAAGTGTTGTGTTGGTGAACCTAAGTGGGAGAGAAGTTCAAAATCCTGGGAGATTTCCTCCTCCCTTTTTACTGACCATCTCTTTGCTGTCAGTTTCTCCTCACTGTGCCTCATGCTACATACTTAAAAATCTTTTGACTAAAAGAAAGAGCATGAGAAGTATAAGAAAAAGTCAACTAGATGATCTAAGGCACCAAGAAACCCTTGAAGGTGACAGCAGGCAGTGTTTGTCTTGCTGTGTTTGGGTACTGTGGAGTCTTGCCTTGTAGATATTTTGTTGAGAAGCCCCCGATGGAAATGTTTTGGCTGCTCTGGCACCTGTATAATAGTAATCATCGATATTGCATCTCCTCTTCCCTCTAGATTTCATCAGGGCTGGTCAATCTTTGGAACAGGCTGTCCAGGGAAGTTTTTGAATTACCGATCCCTGGAGGTATTTCAAAAACATATAAACGAGGTACTCAAGGACATGGTTTGGTGGTGGAACTGGCAGTGCTGGGTTACTGGTCAGACTCAACAACCTTAAGGGTATTTTCTAACCTGAACAAATGTATCATCTTTCTAGCACCTGATTCCCTGAAGATCCTAGTGAGGAGAAAATCAGGTCTATGTGATGGAGAAGTTACTTTCTCTTCATGGGATAGAGAAAACACCTGAGGAAAAAAGGGAGGCACCCTTTTCTGCTCAGTCTCTTAGAAGATTTTTTTTGTTTAGTAACTATATTTCAGAATCCTGCTGAATGTGTGGGCTGCGCTTGGATATGTGTCATATTTTTCAGTTATCTAAATGGGTTCCATGCAGGTTTAGCTATACTCTCTGTAGAAACAAAAATAGGAAATGCAGGTGGGGAAAGAACAAATCAGATGGTGCAATAAAGTTATTTCACAGAGGTAAAACAGAGCAGAAGGACACATGGGATTGAGAGTGAGGGACAGTGGTGTGGGGCAATGAGGATGGATAGGAAGTATATCTTCAGTGCATGGTGCTAGGAAAGAGACAGGAGGGTAACAGAGCTGGTGTGAAATGAGAAAAGGAAGAGAAGGGGAGCACAGGCTCTGTCAATCTGCACATAAACCCCTGGTGGGAGGGACATAAAGAGAAGGCATGTTGACATGGCTGCAAGGAACAAAAGCGATCATTGTTGTCTTAAGTTGCATTCTACTATGAAAACAAAAAAATATGCAATCTAAAAATATAATATTTTTCAATCTTACATCTATTGCAATTTAGAAGTGAATATAAAAGAGCTTAATATATAAAAGTTGAATAATTCTATTAAAAGGAAGTAGAATTTTCTACAAAAGACAAAGGAGCTTTTCCTAAAGTCAAGAACAGGGCCAAAAATAAATTCCATATCTCAAAAGTTCAAGATGAGGAGACAGAAAAAGTCTGAAAGCCGTAGCATGATGTAATCCTCTCCACTATTTTTCAAGTTCCACTTGAACCTCAGGTTGGTTTCTTGTGCCCCAGCCCCCTTCATTGGCAAGTGCTTCAGGATCTCACCACTTTGCTGGTTAATGACCTTTTTCTAATTTCCCATTTCCTGGCATTTCTAATTGCTGATTGGTACTTGGTTCTCTCAATTAAGTGATTCTTTTTCCTCCCTAGAGCCTCATTTCTTTCACACCTCTCTCTCCACTGGTATTTACAGATGTTATCCACCCTGCTTTGTTTTGGTAGGCTAAAAAGGGAGAACGTTGTTCTCTGGCTTGGTGCTTTTTTCTTGATCTTCCTCAGTTGCTCTAGTTAGAGCCCATTTCTGCAGCATGTGAGTGACTCAGTGATGATAAGGTTGCCATGCCCTGTATATTGAGATCTGTACTGTGCCATCTCTGTGAGAGGTACCTTTCTTTGAACAGTGTAGAATCATGTTTGTAATCTAAATCTTGTGCTGCTTTGCCTTTCACTTTGATGTGGCTAGCAGGAATGCTTAGGTAAGCTGTGATGTACACGTACATCATAAAAGCCTAATAAGACTATGTTCTTAATTTTTTTTTAATAATAACAATTAGATACAGCAACTATAATTGCTTTCTAAACAAAAGCAAAGTGTTATTGGTGTAATACACCCTAACAGGGTGTACATTTGTTCCATCCCCACTTATTCTCTAAGGTCTCTCAGCTCAGCCAAGTCCCTGAGTTCTGGAGCTTCACATCCTTCTTCTTCTGCCAGAGTGGGAAATGGATCAGCTCGTCCCTGCTCCTTCCCCACACTTTTTACAGGCCTCTAGCAGAGCCATTTGGAGGGGAAGTGAGGATCCAGTATGGACAGGAGGGAAAAGTGCCCACTGCTGCAGCACAGAAAGCACACAAGCCTTGAGGAATGTGCTTGTTAGGATTTTGAGTTCCCAGTTTGCTGAAAGAGAAAATTCTTGTTTTTCCAGTTGCTCCCCAAGATATTACTATAACTGTCTGCCACTTAAAGAACACACACTTAAGTACCTACATGGGAAAAAGATGATCTACATTTTTAAGAATATGCATGAGTATATAAGGCAAATAAAGCAGTTCAAGAAAAATACTTGTTAATATCACATTGTCATAATCATTGCAATCTGTCTGATGAATTATTTTCACAGCCTGGCTCAGCCTGTATTAAAATTTGGATCAAGAGGAGGTATTGCATTGAAATTTTTGTTTGCTACGTGTGCTTGCATCCAGATGAAGCCCTCTAATACAATGGCCAAATGAAATAAGCTTGGGTCAGTCACACAACTCCAGTGAGTGTTTGAGCTGAAATACTGCACTTCATCTGCAGTGTAATTCCATTTGTGCTATTACATAATTAAATTGAGGCTTGAATTGTGTGTTTTAAAAGATTATGTGACCATATGCAGCTTGAACAAGGGCCAACTTTTGAAATAGTGCTCTTTTTACCATGTCTTTCTCCTGTATCTGTTGAGGATTGGTTCATTTGTTGAGAGGTGCTTTTAGGGAGTTGTGGATTTGTGGGGTTTTGTTGTTATTTTGGGATTTTTTGGTGGGTTTTTGTTTGTTTTTAGGGGTGTGTCTTTTGGTTTTGGCTTTGTTTTTCTAATCAGAACTGAATGTTGCCAACATTTAATGAATTGATGTGGTCAAAGCTTGGAGTACTTCTTCATATAATTCAAAATCACCTTTGGGAAAGGAAAGGTAGAATAAAAAAACCAACCAACCCACCAACAACAACAAAAAAACCCCCAACCCTGTGAAGCCCCAAATGTGTAAAGCATGAAATAATGACACTCCCACTCATATGGGAATGTAAACTAAAACTGCAGAATGTGCTTTTATCAAATCATACTCTTAATTAGGTTTTAGGAGAATGCTTTTATAGTCAAGGTTTTGTTGAATAATTTAATTATGAAACAGTACACCTGATTTTCAAAGTAAGCCAACTGATACTGCCGGAGATAATCAGCGTGAACAACTGAGTTTTACATACTCCTGTGAAGGCAAACGTTTTTGGGGGAAAAAAAGACACAATCTCCCCAAGCGAAAACTTTTTTTTTTTTTCTTTTTTTTTTTTTTTCTTTCTTTCTTTCCTTTTTTCTTTTTTTTTCTTACAAAGATCTTCACCTTACAAACTTTCTGGAGTGGCCTGCCATGGTAAACTGTGGCATTTGATGAGGGAGGTAAAATTCAGATCTGGGCGGTAAAATTGAACTGTTGCCACACAAGATATAAGAGGAAAATTGTGGTTCATGGTGAATTTCCTTGAATTCAGTTTATTTTTACTAATTCACAGTCTTGAGTTCATGAGGTTTCAGAGCTACCTAACTGGAATATGACCTCTAGCCTGGCTATTGCTTGTAACTCAAATCCTGAGCTCTACCTGAAAACTGACCTAGCTCAAACACAGCTTGAACAGAGCCGTATCAATAAAAATAGAAGTGATGGTATTTGGTGTTTGTGGGGCTTTTGAGATGGACTCAGTGAGGAGCTAGAGCACAACACCCCATCATAATATATTAATAAAGATCAGTGTTTCTGAGCAAATAGATTTTATTTTGTTTTGTAGTGGCTTTTTTTGGGGGGGGGGTGGGGTTGTGTAGAGCTGGGGTAGCCAGATCATGCTTTTAACCAGGTGAGTCTGTATTCCCAGGCATGTTTAAATGGTAATGGAGTTTGTGTCCTCCCTAGAGAAGGCAAAAAATGAGGTAGTTGAAGTTTATTCACTAGTGTTTGTTTCTGAAAAGACAATATCCCTAATAAACCAAAATTCAGTATTACAATACTTGCAAAGGATAGTACAAGGCCATATGTATTTTTAGTTCACCTGTCCTTTCTCTCCTGAGCAGTATTGGTCAAAGAAAGTCTTCTAACTTGAAAAGGTTTGGTTATCCCTAGAATGCCATTCTGTTCTGATTCAGTTGTTAATTTGTGTGTTGTTTCTGCCTAATCTGGAAAAACATTTAAAAAAAAGTCCAATTATAGTTTCATTAATATTTTCAAGATTTCTCTTGTGTGTTTAAGATCATTGTAAGCATCTTATAAGCTGATGCAGCTGAGTTGTACTCTAGGTTATTTCAGAAGTTTCATAGCTGCATTTTCAACACTTTTTCACCATATTAAATACACAAAACCATCAAATTTTTCCATGCTTTGCTTGAGTTAGTTAGATTTCAGAGGTTTATCTAGTCATTACTGGTCTTTATATATAGTCATCATCATAAATGCCCCTCTGTTTCCGTTTGTTCTACAGAGGTCAAAAGATGAGGTTGGTTTATGAGCTTATTCTGCCATGTGTCACTATCGGCAGCACAATAGAACAGCAGGATGGAGAGGCAGCTCTCACCTCTCCATTTATTACTGTTGTCAACTTGGAAAGGATTTTTTACCTTGTGAAAGGCCCATCAGCAATGAATCAGTGAAGTGAAGACGACAGTTGATTTGTGAATTCAGATTATATAAAGTGACTAGGCTTCAGTGGACTGTGTAGATAAAGCAACTGTCATGATAAGGTGGCATGTGCAATTCCACAAAACCAAATTTATTGCACATTTAAGGAAATCATCCTATTTTAAAATGCCATAAATTTGAAATTGAATATAAGTTATACCCTTGAATTTTGATTTATATTTTGAATATTTTTAATGTGATGCTAAGTAGCATAAATTTAATTCTAGGAGTTTATGCATTCCTTATTTAAGGGTCATTTTGACTTTTCTTCTGAATATGTTATCACATTCCTGATATTTTATGCCAAGCAGAAAAATCACTTTATTTGATATTTAGACTTAATAAACATCAGCAAAGATCAAAATATGATGGCTAAAATAAGACAGGCAAAGTTTATGGAGAAAAGAGAGAGGCCTTAATTTTCCTCCTATAGACACAAGCACACGCTTATTAGCAGCGAATGCTGTGTTCATGTCAATATAGGTTTACAGATCCATAGTGGTATAAATGCCTCTCAGGTATTTAACAGATGAAAGGGGATAATTTCATGGCCTCACAGCACTCATTCATTTGACCTTTTCTGCAGTGTCGATCCTTAGCACTTGTAAGGCTTTGGTTACCATTGCAGACTCCTTCAGCAGTCCCAGTTTCTGGACTCCGTTGGGATTTGGGAGTGCATCTCATGCACCCAATCACAGGACTTTTCAGTGATGTTGTGAAGCTCCAGAGGTTTGCAGATCAGTGTTTTTATTGGGGTGGAACGTCCATATGGACCCGTAGAGTCTGATGCCACATAAAGGGGACAAGGTCCTGTCACAAGACAAGAAAATATTGCAAATAACTGACCTCATCTTGTGGATATACAAAGTACTGTGGAATATCCATTACCCTTTTTAAGAGCTGTCAAATACTAAAGGATTAAGCAAGGAATAAGCAGTCTTTTAAAAATGTTTCATGACAGCTTTACATAATAAAGAGTTTTATGTTTTGAACGTAACACCTGCTGGACTTGCTCAGATTTGGATGGTCCCTCTGACACTGGTCTGTACCAGATGCTTACAAAAAGGTGCAAAGAAATGTGCAGCTATGGAAAAAGTGTCAGTTGGGGATTTTCTCCCTAAACCAATGCATCTAGCAATTAGCTTATGCCCTCAACTCTAAGTTTTAGTGTCACTTATAAATGCCTTTTTTCTTTCTCATCTAACTGTAGATATTCTTTTTATTCACATAAATGTCTAAGCCTTTTTGAATCCTGCTAAGCTCTTGGCTTTAATAATATTTTGTGACAATGAGTTCCACATGTAAATTTGGTAGTATATAAAAATACAGTTCAGTGTAGGTTTGCTGCCTTTAATTTCACTGAGCACTTTTTTTTCAAAGGTTGGAGCTTTTAAAAACCCAAACCTTCAGAAGGCACACACAGCTACAATAATGACTTTAATATGTTTCATTATTTATTTTTCTTCTTGCTTTAAAGTCACGAAACAAGGAAGTTCACAGGGTCTACAGGCCATCTTAAGACAAACTCTTATTCTCTTACAACACATCTGGGCCTATAATGTCACTTCAGAGAGACGCCTCCTCTTATATCCCAGTCCTGCAGAGTTTAGCAGAGAGTTTCTGCCTTAGCTCTGCCTGTTTTGTTGATTATTAAATTTAAGTTTCAGCCTGGACTTTAGAAAGCAACATACTTCAAAGAATTGTTGGTTTGCATAAGCGTCCATATGTTTGGACCCTTACCAAACATATGGGTTTTGCTGAATTGCCTTTGCCTATAAAATGAGATGGACATCTTGAGCAATTAGATTTTTCCTCTGAAATTCTTAATATCAGCAAGTCACAATCTTTAGGTAAACGTGAATGAAGATTAGTTTAACAGAGGTGTTGTTTACTCGACAGCTTATTTGAAAGTGTTATTTAATTGCTTGACTGCCTTCTTACAGATTAACTACATCTATAGTGGCAAGGATATGACTAGTCATATTTTATTTTTGTATCATTTGGATGTTGTACTAACGCATGTGAATCTGAAAATGAGTCCTTTGGCAAGAATTTCTTAAGAGCTATTGTGGCCAGAAATCCCTCCTGGCATGCACCAAATCAACATTTCCTAAGTATGTTCTAGGCAGAGCTGGGCTCTCTGATGTGGTACAGGCTTCTGACCTTCCAAACAAGGCACTGCTTCCACGGGTTTCCAGGCTCCAGATGGCAATAAAACCTGGGGTAAAACTCTGCCTCCATAGTTTAATGGGATCACTTATACCACCTTCTAATTTCTCCATGGTACCTATGAAAGCATTTAGAAAACCCCAAAATTTCCCAAACCCTCTGTAGCTTGTGGCCTTTTTTTGTGTGGTAGCTCCAGCTGGAGGGGATCTGGCAGATAGATGCGCTGTGGCCAGCAATTTGGTTGCACTGCTACCTGAGATGGATGCTCCTGTCATCATCCCCACATTCCAACTGCAACTGCACATGCTGGAAAACTGCAACACAGGAACGGAAGTATGGGTTAGAAAGAAGCTTCAAACATTTGAAAAACAACCCTAATAATCCACAGGAACTATGAGTGCTCTGCTACTTAGAGACAAGGACACAATTGAACTGGGAAGAAGGAGTGTAGAATGAGTTAGAGTACCTCATAATAGACCAAGAATGATTATCTGAAAAAACCAAATCTGTGCATCAGATTAGACTGAGTTGTTGTGGGGGTTGTTTACTGCATTTGCTAGGCTGTAGTGAGTACTGGATGGACTGCTTATTATTTGCATGGTTTTGAAAATCAAAAAAGATGAGATTAATAGACAAACCGTTGTGATAATTAGAAAATTTACAAAGCAAGTTAGCCCTTTTTCACTAGTTTTTCCTGTTTTTGCATTAAATGGTGATTATTTTAAAAGGGAAAGGAAAAATAGTGACTGTTCTTCTTTGTGAAGGACAGTCCATAAACTTGCCTTTGTAAGCTCAAAGCATGCAAGGGTACAAATGTTCAAAAGACCACAGCATCCATGTTTGCTCCTTGTGTTTGCAGCACTTGGGTTCTCTCACTGAAATACAAGAGAACTGTGCAGGCAACCACAAAGCTGCTCTTTGGCCCCAGAGGTTTGCAGCTGGAGTGGCACAGAGACAACATGGGAGGGGAGGTGGGGAAAATGAAACTGTACTGGTCAGGCTAAAAAGCTGGAAAGTAATTTTTCTTTTCCTGTTGGCATTTTGACAAATCACTTGACAAAATCTTTGTTTCTTCAAAGAAAGTATGTGTTTTTGTTTCCTTTCCTTCACATCTCATCTTGTGTTAGAATTGCTCTTCAGCTGAGGCACAGTCCTGTGCTGGAGAGGATAGATAGGGCAGCAGGCTGGATGTTGCCACTAGAATCTAGGTAAATGAGAAAACACTTGCTTCTCTTTTTAGTGACTGGAAGCTTTGAAAACTGGCTTTCATGTGAATATCAGAAACTTTATTGCCTTGACTTGGGTGACCTCATCTACTAGAATGAAGTCATTCATTGAGCCAAGAAAGACAAACCTTCGTTCCAGAGAATTAATCAAGTCCATCAAGTGCTCTGCTTACATCTTATCTCCAGCCAGTGAGAGAGCAAGCAGTTAAAAACTTGACAGCCACCAGATAGCCTCCTGTTCTTCATGTTATGCTAACATCAAAAAGGAGCAAAGAGTCTTCCAAAAGCTCAAACTTGCTACTGGATAAGCACAGCTTGACATAATTTCTGACTTGGGGATTACATTGTTTCAAATCAAGGTATTTCTTAGAGAACAAAAACATGGCATTCCAGTGAACTTTAGCTTTTTTTTAAAAAAAAACTATTAACTCTGCCAGATAGGAATGCTGAGCACATAATTGCTCACCCTGCCTTTTCATCCCAAGCTATCGCAGAACCCATAAACATTCCAATTAGGCAGCCAATTAAAATGAGAAAGAGCCCTCCTGAATTATACAGCAGTTGGAGGCTGTTCTGCCTTTCTAGTTGTCAGCCAGTGAAAGGTTTTTATTGCATTTGAACTGAAGGAGGTGAAAGAATTAAGTGAAACAGTGATGTTTGAAAGGCCCATGTGAAGGGGCAGTGCAGTGATAATAGTTCTCAGCACTAGTGACAGGGAGCCATTAGTAAGCTATGAAAAGCTTTGTTATGCTAAGAGTGGACATTATAAAAGGTAGAAGAAAGCAGTTACTTATAAATAAAAAAGCCCCTTAATTTTGCTATTTTATTACTCTTATGGCGTGAACTCTATAATTTCAAAATCTGCTTATTTCACATGATGTGGGTTTTTTAAGGGGTTATTTTTCAGCTCAGCTTATGCTGGCGCAGAATTTTTTCAGAGTAAATTATTTTCTGCCAAAATAGCATCCATTAAGATGTCAAAGAGTGATGGTGGGACACAGAGATCCAAAAGGCAAAGGGAAAAGCTAAATATTTTGGGTGCTGGATTGAAAACATGCCATTTTGCAAAGGCTGATTATAGCGTAAAACTTTCTCTTTCTTATTCTCCATGAGGAGGCATGGAATCTTACTCATTCTGTTTATGCACCATAAAAGTCATCCTTGCTGTGCTGGTTTATGCCCTTAATTGCATTGTTCTTGACCTTTGGGTGATGGCTAAAGCAGTTCCATACACCCTAAATTAACAATGTGAATTTACCAGGAAACTTATCTTTCCTGAGGCCCAACCCACACCAAATCACAGCGAAAGATCTGTTTTTTCCTAACACCACTTTTCTGTGCTCATATGCCTCTCTGCCCCTTATTCTTCACGTGTAACTGCTTTTGGCAAGGTTTTTCTCCATTAGCAGGACCATCGCGGTTGTTTAAGGAGGAATTGAGAGAACGGATTGGGGGGGTGTGGGTGGGTAGTACTTGGATAGATCTCCCTCCACCTCAGATGTGTCTGAACAGAACTGCACCAGACTGAATAATTTCTGTTTTCCTTAGGGCACGAGAAACTTATTCTATATTCTTCAGTACTTGAATGTTGCTCAGCCTCAAACAGTATCCCCTTAAATATGTCTATTTAGTGGTAGATGATCTCAATTTGTACCACACCTGCCCCTTGTCCCTCTTTTTCAATGTGGAATAGTTTCCAAGTCCTGTGTTTCCTTTTTCAGTCAAGTTTCAGCCCTCTGACCCCTCTGCATCTCCTCTTTCCCACTTTGTGTCAGTACTTTTTGCCATCTCCAGTTCCTTCTTGCATTGCCTGCCTTGCTTCCAAGCTCCCATATTTTCTGTTCTCTCCATCAGTATTTGCTATTCAGCCATTGTCTTTAGAGAGGGATCCTGTGCTGGAGCTGTTGTCTGATCAGAGCTCAGCTGGTTTTATTGCCTCCTAATCCCTTTGGTTCTCCATTTGCCACCACCCTGCCACAAACAGGGAAGAGTCTGTTGGTTCACCTTTAGTTCTCAGCAAATGCACGTGACCCTTGTCCAGTGCCCTGGCTGCTTCCAGAGCTGTCTGACCAGAGCGGGTTCACAGCCCCAGGGCAGTCAGCATACTGCCCACGTTCCTGGAGAGGGACAAGCAGCAGCAATGACATCAAGGATGGAGACAGGGTAGGCACTAGAGCCATGAAACTATGAAATACATATATCCTATAGCTTCTCCATAGGCAGAATATTTATTATTAGAAATATGATTTCAGTCAGCTTGGGAAGCGTGACGTTTTCTCATAGAGACAATTTTGTTGAAAGAGCATAAAAAGCAGGAGTCATTCTGTACATAATGTCCTAAAGCTTATATGTAAGTGTTTTCCCATTTGGATTTGTACATGCATCTCATCAAAGCAGGGCACAAGGAAGCTGGATGATGTTTTATAGTCTCTGTGATGCAGAAGGTCAGGCTAGGTCTAACATTCCCTTATGGCATGTGCATCTGCACAAGATATTCCGTTCCCATGCTCAAACATG
The DNA here is from genome assembly GCF_015227805.2 of Hirundo rustica. Classification (NCBI taxonomy): domain Eukaryota; kingdom Metazoa; phylum Chordata; class Aves; order Passeriformes; family Hirundinidae; genus Hirundo; species Hirundo rustica. Next base: position 10,186,468 of record NC_053460.1, read on the forward strand.
GCCGCATTCCTTTCCCTGTGTTTCCCTTTTGCCAAGATACCATGTGCACAACAGTACGGCCAGAAGGATGGCTGGGCTCTGCAAAAGCTGCATGTGCTGCTCTCTGAGGAAGCTTTTACTGCAAGAGAGAATAAAGATGGGCTTATTTGGGTTGTTTCTGAAAGCTTACTGCTCAACCATCTCATTAATTTCTAGAAATTGATTTCTAGTTTGACACAAAGCTCCTGGAAGGTAATGGAAAAGCTTCTGGGGCTTCAGTGGATCTGGTGAATATGCAGCCACAGCTCTTTGTTTCTTTGTCCCTGTTCTGTGCTGCAGTGTAGAGATTTCCATGGCAGGTGGAAGAGTATCTGTGTTCAGGCACTGCCCAGTGTCACTTGTGAGAAGGGAAGTGGTGAGAGGTGCAGCTTTGTGTGTCCCACGCTGCTCCTGATGAAGTGGGTATGTACAGCATGGGTGCAGAATCTGGACTTTACTGTTAAAATAGAAGCTTTGGATTTCAGGAACAGCACAAAATTATTTTCAGTTGTTAGAAGGTACTCAAATACAGATTGACAGAATCTCCTGCATTAAAAATTGAATGCTTCTCATGCAAGACCCAGACCGAGGAGTATTTCATAGACCAATATTACCAAGATGACCACCACTGCACATTCCATGTAGCTGGAGACAACACCCAACTTCACAACCACCAGGAGAGAGAATCATGGTAAAAAGAGATCACATGGTTAAAAAAGATGGTGGTAGAAGCTACCCAGAACTGAAAGACTAGAAAATGATATTGTTAGTTTTGGGATGTAGAATGAGTTTGATCCAAGAAAAATGCTGAGTGCTTTTTCACTAGGTAGGGAACTGTATAGTACAGAAGTTAAACTGGTGACTGGTAGCTCTATCTGAAGCTTCAGACAAAAGGACAAATCCTGCTTGAGCTAGACAACACCGCAAAAGAAATTGACTTATAGTGTTGACACAAGCTTCTAACATGTTATTAAAACAGTGTTCCTGGTAGCAATCAGATACTTCTGCTACAAATGGACAAGCAGGAGAGGAATTTTACCAGACAAATGTTGTAGTTGTAAGTTAAGGGAAACAGGAGAAAAAAGCCAAAGAAGTGGATGACCATGCAATTATGATACCAAAGACTGAGGCTGTGCAAACTGACAATGCCAAATCAGGAGGACAGCTTTCACTGGCTCCTGTTTCAAGGACAAAGAGAATGTGAGCATAGAAATGACCAGTGCTGAGGAGCAGATTCCCCTGATAAAAAATAAGAGCTAGGGAGAGCAGCAGAAAAGTTGATTTCTCAGATTCTTACACAGGCAGAGAGAGTGGGACTGGGAAAATGACTGTGTGTGACAATCTCTGAGCCTCTACATTGTGGCACTTCATAAACTAATTTTGTAAAAATTCTAAAAAAGGTTAGTGAGTGTTTCTAGAAACAAAGGAAGGAAAATATTTGAGGAGCTGTGTTTAAGTATGGAACTGTGGCCATGCTGCATACATATCATCTTAAAATATTTTTCTGATTTTTGGGAAAAATAAAATGTTCAACTCTATTTCAGTAGTTAATTGCATCCAAGTTTTAAATTTGTCTTTTTTTCTGTAATTATTTTTTTGTGGCAGGAAACATGAAAAATCATGATTATTTTGACTATTTACTCTTGCTTGCTTCTTAATCCCCTAAATTTACTGCAGAGATAATGGGCAGCAGGGATGACATCATGCATATACAGCTGCCTTTTTAAGTGCCAGGGCCAGAGGAACCACTTATAGTAATTAGGAAATCCTTAAACAAGTGTTTGTGAAGTATTGGCTAACCCTCACTGTTTGCTTTTTTTCTGGCACCACACTAGAAAGGTTTGACCTTGAATAATTATCTACTCACTGACTTTCTATCTTTTCCAGTTACTGGTTTCCAGGCTACTGGTTGATTGCTTCATTGTGGTGTGATATTTTCTATATTTTAAAATATAAATAAAATAAAAAGGCCACGCTCCCTCTTAATCAAATAAGGAGGTGACTGATATACTGTATAGAGAAGGTCCTAAGGAATATTTCAGAAGGATCAAAGATAAATCGAGTAATATTTGATAAGGTTTCTATAATATTGTATAAATTACCAGCATTTTCATATGCTGTACTTCAGAACTTCTTCCCATTAATTTTCATTCTTTCTATCTTGTCATTAATTAAGAATATTCCTACAGTATATTTAGATATATTTTGGTCTTAATTATCGTCACCCACTTTTTAATGTTTTCAGTTGGAGATCCAGGAAAAATTGAACAGCTCAAAGAGAATTGTAAGCCACTTGTGAATACTCTGTTCAGCTGACTAACAAGAAGGTTGTCTAAAACTAGAGGGCAAAGTGTTAAATATAGCGTCTTTTGTCTGATTCAGTCAAGTTTCAAACTTGTCATTTACACATTTTAAATCCATCTTCTTATTCAGCTTGCATAGCACTCAGACTGTGGACCAGTGGATGCAGAAACCCTTGTTCACTAGTGCAGTGAGCCACTACACCAATTGGTCAAAGTCATTCTTCTCAGAATTATATTAAATCACATAAGAGATACTTGTTTTTATCAGAAAGGTTATCATATTTTTATGTGGGATGCAAAAATACATTTGAACATAGGCAGAGGAAAAATATTAAAATGAAAACAAACAAAAAAGAGAGAAAATCTAGACAAAAAATATCAGTGTAGGAGTATTCCTTTGCAGTGAATTGCATCTGTATTCTGTCATCACTGGATGCTAATTTTTAGGCTAAAATCTATGCTGATATCCTTGCAGAAAAAAGAACATAATTATTTTTCTAAGAAATTTAACTTTAAAATAAACCTTCTGCTTTCTTTCTGACTTGTTTTTGATTGCCACTCTACCGCCCATACTGCTGAATGAATTCATATGGTTGTCATTTTTCTTTAAAAAATCTTATCTTTTAACCAAATTAAACTGTGTCACACGCGATATCTTTAAAGGTCTTTCATCTACTGTATTATATCTAAGGAGCAGCACCACTGTCAAAAAAATCAACTAATTAAGAATGCAATGCTGAGACATCACCTTAGAGGCAGTGTCTTTGAGGAACAATGCTGCCAACAGAAGGGTCAAGGAAGATGACACCAGCTGCTGTCTGCGTGCTGGGGCACTCACACAGCCCTGCACACCTCTGGTAGCTGTTCCACAGCCTCTGCAGTGACTCCATGGCCTTTGGAAACACTAGCAAGATTAAAACTTTACCGTTTCCCTGCCTAAACTGCAAATTTCTGCTCCTGGAAATTTGTGAGATGTTGTTGTAGTTCTTGTGTACACAATTATACATGACAGCCCTGCATTACTGGGAAAATGAAGTGGCGCATACACTGAGAGGTTCCTAAGGAGTACTGCAGTAAGTTCTGGAGAGCCACTGGTGTGTTTGCTCGTCTGATCTGATTACTCAGTCCAGTGGAAGGTGAGCTTGAACTGTTCTGAATTATACTTTGTCAAATCTCAAGACTGACAAAGTGAATCTGACTTACATATGAAAAATGGATAAACCCACGCTTTATTCCTAATGGCAGTTCTTTCTCCAGCGATGATTGTAAGCTCCACTACTTTGGTTTAGAACACTTGCAATGTAGCTGAAAACAATTTTTAACACATTAAACTGTTTAAAATAGAACCAGTTCTGTCTTGAAAAAAACTTTGCCTCATCATAGAACAAGAAAAACCGTGTTTGACACAAGTTTATTTAAAGGGAATGTTGGTAGCATGATCTGAATCTTGCTAACCTTGGGCAATAGCTTGCCAGAGAGGAGATACAGAGGTGTGGTGTGGAAACCTGCTGTTGGATGTGGGAGAGCAGTTGGGAAAAACTTTCCTGCTGTCTGATGTGATGGTGGAAGGCACAGAGAGAAAGTTCTCAAATACAAGTCCCCAGATCCCAGGCTTCACAATCTTCATGTGGCCTTCTAGGTGAAATTTGTTAAAATTTTAAGGTCTCTGAATTGCTATTTCGGTGGGTGCATTTCTGAATGTGCCTTAGTTTGGAAAACAAATCCTTCAATAGGTGGCATCTGTTTTTTCTGCAGTTTCTATTTAATATATTAGCAAATTCTTTTTTATCATTATCTGCTTCTGGTTTTTATACTTTGTGCAAGAGCAACCTTAGCAAACAGTATCCAACTTGGGATTTTATAAAGATTGCAAGGCTCATGCGTGCACCCCAAGCAAATCATTCTTCTGGGACATAATAGCTTAATTACAAAATAAAGATTATTTCAATTAAAACTGAAGTCAATCTCTTTCTGGGTTTAAGATTGCTATTTCATAATGTACATCACAATGCATAACAGCACGGGGCAGGAAATGACTAATACTTTATCCAATATAATTTATATCAGTGGAAGCTTAACCTTGGTGCTTTGGCCACAGTTCAAGTGGAGTTAACACCCTTATTTACACCGAATTGCTGTGAGACCAGAGGCTGGAGCTGCTGCTGCGGTGCCTCTGGCACACGCCCTGCACCCCGGGGACACTGAGTCACAGCTCTGCACAGCCAGCCCCGGGTCGGCAGCGCTGCTCCCGAGCACCCAGGACCCCTCTGAACCGCCACAGCTCTGCACGTCCCACCCCTGCATCTCCTGGCCTCAGACAGACGAGAGAACACCTTCCTTCCCCAGCCCCTTGCACTGTCTTCTGCAGCTGAGGACCTTTTATAGGTGCTGGGAGGTGGGACTTGGTGCTTTGCAGTTTTAGCCCTGATGGTCACCTTCCCTGGGAAAGGTTCCTGTGAGGCAGCAAGAGAGCTCGTGGTACCCCTTCCAGCTGCCTGGAAGTAGAGAAAAATCAAAGTTGCTCTTTGGGGAGTTTTTGATGCAGGCTCAGGAGCCTGACTCAACATGAAAAAAAGGCTTGAGTGTTTGCCAGAACGCTAATGTAAGTAATTGGAATAGCTCTTAAATGACTCCAAAGTACAAATATTTTTAATTACGCATTATAAAGGTATAATGTAGCAAAGGTAAGTGGCACAGAAATAGGATATTGAGGCATAGAAACTCAAGCTCTTTAAACAGGGATGTTGCTCTGCCCAGAGCAAGTTCATCCTGGGAAGCAGCAATAGCTTTCAGGCCTCTCAGTCCATCACAGTTGTAGCTCTCCAGATTGTTTTGGCTTGGTTGTTTTTCTGTCTTTCCTACATAAATTCATGATCCAATTGTGTTTGTAGATCAGTCAATCATTTTAACCGCTAGCAGGGAGCCCTCTTGCCGTCTCCCTGATGCATTGAAGGCACACACGTGCTCAGACATGGGTGCCAGTATGATGGCATAGGGTGCTCAGAGCTCATATGATTTCCTTTTATCCAATGATAAAATTTCATATGGTCACTAGGCCCTGCCAGTCTTATTGCATTGCTGAGTTGAGCTTATATCTGTTAATTTTGGGTTTGCTTGGTTCCTTCAGAGAAGGAAGGAGTACATAAGAAGAGGAAATTAAAATTAATTTTAGTAGAATAATAAACATAAATTGCAGTTTATGCTTTGTGACCTCACTAGCTGCCACCTGCGCATACTTAAAAACGGTGTATCTCTTAAACCCTCAGCCTCAAACATTCTCCTACTTGCATTGAAATGTTGTGCTGAATTTATCAGCTTATTAAGCAGTTGTGTGTATTTATCTTATTTTGAGGTTATTTAACCATAGGCATGTGTGCACGCACACCCCCTCCCTGCATTGTGTGCTACTGGAAGGGAGCAAATTGCTCCTTTTTATGGATGAACGGGTGCTGGATGTTTGAGGAGGTCTGGATTTCTCTGTCATCCAGCTGCATGTTCTTTTAAATTGCTTCCTGCAGCTCCAGCAAAGTGATCCTAGGGCGGACTTGAGGCTGAGCTTGATGGCTTTGACTTGCTGACAGCACCTGGCACCGTCTCTCCTCTACCCACACCCTGTAAGGAGGAGGACACGTGTTGAGGTGTGGGGGGGGCTCTGTCTGCAGAGGGTTGAGCTCTGTGCCAAGAACCACTGTAACCTGCCGTAAATTACAGCATCCCTGAAATTACTCTAATTTGTGCCAGGGTGTATCAGCTGTGTCAGAGCTCTGTGCATCCGCAGCCTCCCTCCCTCCAGCTCCCTGCGCCCACGGCTCTGCTCTGGTTGCAGGCAGCACGTTCACCTTCCTACAACCACATCTCTTACAGACTGTCCCCCCTTTGCTGCTGCTTTCTGTGCTTATCTCCTGCTGTTCCAGAAGAAGATGTTGGTTGAGTTGTGTTTTTACAGGGAGGGCCTACAGCAGAGTAACACTACACATAAAGCATCTTAAGGTTGAGCATCCTTCTTCTAATAAATAACTCCAAGTCATTTGAAACTAGGGTGCAAGAAATGGTCTATCAGATGCCTTTGCCTTTTCTACCACCTGAGGGGAGCTTTGGGCCATCCACGAGGGCGTAGGAATTGTCAGGTGGCCCTGCAACAAGCAACCCACTGGCCAAAAGATAGAACTCCTTTTTAGCCTCATTTAATCTTTTCTTTCCAGGATATGAAAAGCTTTTGTCTTTAAAGAGTTATCCTCACCTGATTTTTTTGTTAGGTGTTTGTTTTCATTCTTACCTGGGCCCCTTTAATTCTATAAAATATGATATTGGAGAGCAAGTGACTTTTAGTAGCCTTGCTGCTGTTTGCCTTCTCAGTCCCCTGCCTAGGACATCCCTGACATTTATTTTGCATTCCAAATTCAAAAGCATTTTACACCTCTAGATATTTTCATAAATTTCCATAAAACACACCAGGCAAAACACTTAGAGTGTTGTTCCTTGAGAAATTATTATATTTTGCATATGGTTTATCCTCTAAAAAAGACCTTTTTCTCCAAATCCATGTGGTATCATTGATACCATGTACATCGCATCCCTCATATTAATACTCTGATCAATCACTGCTGACAATACAGTGTCTTTGTGTGAGGGGCTGTAGGACAAATGTTTTAGCTTGTGAGAAGAAAATTGTTAGCATTTGAATAGAGAAGAGCGTGGGGGAAGGATTAATAGCCTACTTTGATGGATTAGAATGTAGGAAAATTGCTCAATATTAATATGAAAATGTTTGTGAATTGGCTGTGTGGGGCTGTCAATGGAAAATGAGGGCCAGCGATTATGTCTCCAAGGCCTTATCAGCTCAGACTTGACTCTCACCAAAGACTTTCACACAAAAGACTGATGAGAGCGCTAGAAAATAGCTGAATAAGAGCCACTACAATAAGCGAGCCATTCAGCCACCAGTGTCACCATGTCAGGTTTTGTGCCCTTTATGTAATATTGTACATCTTTATATTAACATATCTGAATATGGATTTGTAATAAAAGAGGCAAATGAAACTACCTGCTAGACATTTTTATTTCTATAATTTTTTCTTATCTCTGAAATATGACTGGAAAATGAACTAGGGTTAGCCTTAATAAACAACTGTGTCTACAAGGGAGATTTCTTTGTGAGCATTAGGTTAAGGGTTTCAAATATGACTCTGGAATAAAAAGGACTGTTTGATGGTCCTGAGAGACGTGGCAGGAAAACTTGTTTCCTATTACCATAGCTTCAAAACAGATCAAACAGACTGTTTCTTCTGTGTCCTGTGCTCTTAATAAGGTTTTAAATGCAGAAGTATGCCTAGTTATAAATATATTTAACATAATTGGTGTATCTCAATAACTTTACATATCAAATTACGCATCCTCTTTTTGTTCTATGTTTTCTACATACTTTGTTTACCCAGGGGCTGAAATAAAGCTAGGCATGTCTTGGCTGTTGACATGTAACTTGTGGAGATGGACCTCCAAAAGACACACCCGTACATTAGTGAGCTACGACACTAGTAGTTAGTTAGTTACAACTTTATTCTATTACATTAAAATACAATAATTAAAATATAATTTTATAAATGGAAGGCTATGCTTTTCCTCTTCTATTTTAAATACGACTTTCTTCTTGCTTTGAGTTTCTCATGTCCCTTTTTTTGATACTCAGTGTCTGATTTAGCTTTGCACATCTTGTGAGCTGATGACAGACATCAGTCTCTGTGTTGTAACAGTGACACTGGATCCAAAGTGGCTGAAGTGTTAGTAGGTGTTTCTGGAAAACCTTGCTGCTCTCAATAACATCCTTATTACCACCCAATGTTGGGGTAAATCCCTTATAAATTAACAGAATAAACTCTGGAAACTTTGCTTGTTCCAGTGTTCGCGGTCGAGTTGAGCCTGCTCACTGTTGGCATGGGGTTGTGGCTAACAGATGTCACCCTCTGAGCTCTGGTACTGCTGGTCCATCCAGACTAATTTCATTTGATGCGAGTGGCCTTCATGAGGTTTAAGGGTTGTGTTGTGTATTCCACAGATCCTTGGAGCAGTTCTGCTTCCCTTTTGCAGTTCAGATGTTCTCTGTGTTACTCCTAACCTAGCCCAAGCACCTGTTTGAAAGATAGCAGACAACTAAGAGTTACACTACCGTGACATAATAATTTATATGTCTTATGAGCACTTCTCCTCATGGATAAATGCAAAAAAAAAAAAAACCCAGAAAAAATGAAAAGAAAATCAGGAGAGACCATTTAGTAAATCTTTTGCAAAATCAAAACTATACAGCACAAGATTTTAATGAATTTAACTTTTTTTAAATACTTAAATTTAGAAGTTGCTTCTTCTTGGTGGTGGTGGTGATGGTGGTTTTGGAGAGTGGTGACACTTTCCACTTCAGGAATTTTCTTTTAAATTTGATCTCAGCATTCTGTTAAAGAAAATGGTATGTATTTATCTACATTAGAGAAAGATTTTGGTATAAAAGCCGGTCTCAGTTTTGCAAGACCTTAATTATAAGTACACAACTTTTTAAAGCTTAGAGTTTTGTACATAATTAATAATCCAGTTTCCTCTCCTCACTTGTAAATCACAATCTGGTGCAAAACAACTGTTTGGCACTTGGCTATTTGTAATGTACTCTAGTTAGTACTAGATCAATAAATCTTTATAACTTGTGCCAAGTCTCCTCAGTGGCTAAAAAAGGAATTTTGTGCACATTTCAATAAAGCCAAAATAGCAGACTAGTGTGTTAAATATAATTGTGTGTTAAACAGAGAAAGTGCATAGCATCAGCAGTTGTAGGAATGTAATCCACTTTTCAGACATTAGCAGCCAACCAATAACAAAAAATAAAAAGTAAAAATTTGAGTACTGTAGTGCATACTGTACTGTAGTGTTCTCAAGTCTAACTTGCATAAAGCTCAGTGGGGATTCCTAATAGATACGGAAAGTTCACTTGCCCAACTTGTGAGAGCTTATTTTAAATTATATATGTGGCACATGAAATAATTCAAGTACAATTCATAATTTCTAACTTAATTTAAGCAGATTCTAATATTTTACAAAAATAAAAATGGATTATCTGAGTCATTTCATTACGTGGTATGTGGCAAATGAGCCTTCAGAAGAAAATGGATACCCTTTGTGGGGAAGAACACCAATCTTATTAAATCTAGAGCTGCAGCAAGTTGAGGCTCTGAACTTTGAAGCTGTGCTAATGTTGTCATATTTTAATAAATTCATTCCATTATTACATGTTTTAGCAATTTTATCCACAACATTTTTCTTAGGAAATATTAAAATCTGATTTACTGTGTTTGGCTGTTATAATTATTTAAGATTCACTTAGAACCTTGTATAAATGATATCACCCATTAATTCAAATATTCCATATATAATTTAATAGAAGAAATGACACCTAGTACTTTATTTTCATCTCCTGTTCCTCTGCTGCTTTGTCTCCATAGTTGCAATTAGGAACTACATTTTTCTGTGTGTTTGATACTATGTTTGGTAGTGATAAAAATGATTAATGATACTCCATGAGTAATCCTCTTAGTATATATAACTAGGAACGTATCTTTGTGGACAGATGCAAGTAAACATTAATTTTGCTGCATGTGCTCATGAGCAGCTCGTGCCAAGCTGGCTGCACCCAAACCAGTGCTAATCTGGAAGCCTTATCACCACCCTCGTGTCATGCTGTAACTGAACTGCTGTCGGTGTGGGAAAGTCAGTAAAGATTGCAGATAAGTGAATAAAAATGGAGATAAAGTAAATAAATTAGAAATTAGTTTCATGCCATTATTAAGGACTGTCCCTGAGCTCTCTCTCAAGCTGTTCTTGGGGTGTGATGCTTCTTTTTGCAGCCACGTTAGATGACAAAAAGTTCCTTTTTAACACAGTTAAGGTCTAGGAGGTGAACTGCGGGTGGCTTTTCCCTCTTTCCAGGTTTGTCTTTCTCTCCAGTTGTAGAGGGGGAAAAGGAAGGTATAAGAAGGCTGGAAGAACAAATACAGAACTTTGCAAGTGTGAAGTTCTGCCTGTGAGCTGGGCAGGTTGGATGTCTTCTGGGAGATTTCTAGCAGAGGCATTTGAAGTGCAGGTAATCAATCTCCTGTTGGCCACATCTGCTGTGAGCAGACAGGAAAACATGGACACCCAATATTCAATGTTTTGTTTGTATTTAATCTCTTGTAATTGGAACAGTATTTCCAGGCTCCCCTGGACTTGTTGAAGGTCACATGGGCTGTGCTGATTCTGCTCATGCAGCAGAACCTGTGCACAGCATGGCAAGAGCAGGGTACCTGCTTGGCTAGCCGTGGCAGCTGGAAGTACAACAGTAGGAAATAGGTCACGGCTCTGCTGTGGGAGCATCCTTAGTTTCCCCAAAGATTCTTTAGAACAACAGGCCATCAGGTGCCCATCAGAACAGTTTTCCAGCTGACTCAGCACACTCTGGCCGTGGCCAGGTCACAGTTTGTTCTTTACAATGAAGAGTGACAATTCCAAGTTGTTGCACTGTTGCTTTACCAAGGGTTGGGGGGCAGCTGTATATCCCTGTTTTCTGTAACGTGTAGATTCTTTGCTTGTTTTGCTGAAAACACCACAGCAAGTGTTTGAAATTTATACCAAAATAGGTGTAATGTCATATTAAAATAGGTGTAGGAAGGAATAAATAATAATAATAATAGGTGTAGGAAGGAAATTTTGAAGGAAGGATGGTTTTTATAGTTCATAGTCTCATTGCACTACTTACTTCCATTTATGGAATGACTCTTCAAGAGAGAAGTGATGACCTTAAAAAAAATGTAAGGTGATATGTAGATACTGTTTTCCACAGTTAAAGGTCACCTTGACTTTTAAACTTGACTGCCATACTTTTCTTCTCATTAAAATATTTGACAAGAATTCTTTGCATGAATGAACAGCACAGAACACCTTAAGACTACTCAATTTTCACTAGAGGTGTTGCATTGTCATAATAAATAATTGTACTGGCAGCTAAAAATCATTATCTGGTACACACATTAACAAATAAAATGCCCTTTCATACATTTATTACCTTAAAAAACCTGTTTTTTCTCATAAAGGGATTAAGCAACAGCACTGAGCATGTTTTTTGGGTTTGAATATCAAATTCCCTGTAATAGTACAGAAAGAAAAGAATATTTGCCAAACACTTTGATTCCAAACAATTGAATATTTTTCATGATTGACTTTAATGATTCATTTCCTATTGTGCAACTCTACTCCCATTCTAGTTTGTCAGCACTTGAAGTGAAATATATTTCTGAACATCTGTTCAAATATCTCTTGGTCCGATTTCTTTTATAAGAGTCAACCTAAAAATATGGGGCTATTTTAACACGGAAGCTTTGTTATTCACTATACCCAGATGTCATTCTGAAACAGAACAAACTCAGGTTTAACTGTCATGAAATCTGACATCATAAATTTTATACCACTGAATAATAAGCCAAAATGGAAATCACTATGCATAATGCAGAAAGTCTTGTAACTTGACCTTTACGTAAAAGGAATGATTATATGTAAAAAGTTCTTTGTGAATTAAAAATGTAATTCTTTTCACTCCCTGTAGCTTGAGGGTTGCTATAGGCACTGAGTTTTTATTGTTATTTTTATCCCACTTAAACGAATGCTGTTTCCAGCACTCAGTTGAGAGGACATGCTAGAGTGGAACAAGGCGAAAATAGGTCAGAAATTGATAGGGCCAGGCCACTTCCCTTGGAAAACCACATGCAATCCCTGGCATACTGATGATTTTTTTTAATTGTGTATATTTGCCTTCAGATTGTTATTCTGTTTTAGGAACATAAGGAACTGGCTGACACTGAGCTCCAAAGACAAAAATACCAAATAGTCCAAGTTGCTGTGAAAAGCCCCAGTTCTGAAATTTGTTTAACATCTCTTGACAAGTGCTATTGTTTGTGAAGTAAGTGTTGAAGATGCTCTTTGCCAGAAAGATTCATTACTGAAAAGTCTTTTGTGTTTTAATTAGACTGTGGTTTAATTGCAATAATTTAGGATGCTGATTGCATGAAGGGAAATATGAGGAATAGATCACACTCATCTCTACTGAGACCTGGGGTCAGTTGGTAAATTGAAATTTGTTACCTAAACTTTTTTTTTTCCAGTTCAGTAGTTTTCTTTCAAAACACTAATTTCATTGTATGAATACTGATGGTAATTGAATAAATGTTTGAATATTGCCACCAAGCTGTGAGACTTGAAGAAATTAGTTTCTAAACCCATGCAGGGAATTCGTTTGACATAATCAGTGCCTTTAGATCCACGATTACAGGAAAAAGAGAACTGGTGTTGACTACCAGAAATCACAAGAGAAAAAGAAATCTTTTTGTTGCATGTCTCTGTAACATTTCACTCCTATTACCTCTTGACATTGTACATTTATTCCTAACCTGTAATTAAAAAAGGCATGCTTACTAAAGTCTCAGTCGGCTGAACTGACATTGATACTGGAAATCCCAAACAGCTTTCTGAAGGAACAAGAATAGGAAACTAGACTGTGTAACATCCAAGTAAAGACTTAGATGTAATGCTAATTGTTTTCATAAACACTGTCCACTTTGACACATCTTTGTATAATCGGCTCCCCCTTACTCCTTTCCTGATGGGAACCTCTCCTTGCCCTCCTGGCTTTGCTCCTTTTTAAATTAGAAACATATCATAACAGTGCTGTTCTGCTGAATGGCTTTCAGATTTAGCAAATAAAACAACAAAAAAAAAGGAATGTGAAACCTGGAAAACACTGTCTGACAATACAGAGAGAAGTTAAATCTAAATCAGGTTTTCAAGAAAATCACCAGAGAATCTCTCAATTTAAATTTTATTCAAAACAAATACCAGCCACCTACTCATAGCTAGTTAGCATTTTGACTTGTGCAGATGTTTGCAAGGACAATTGGGTACCAAGGCCCTGGGTTTTATTTCTGGTTGCATTTTCAGAAACTCTGTAGTTGTTTCTCATTAAAGCATCCCCCAAATTCATATTTGGGAAGAGATCATGTTTTAAAACCTGCAGATCCTGCAGTTGCCAGGATTTCTGGGTCTGTTGACTGAAAGAAACTAGGCGTGTCTGTAGTACATATCTGCCGTTTTTTTCCTAGCAAAGTGTTTTTGCATATATGTAGGTTTAATTCCTTGAGCAGGCTCATCAACATCTGCTTACATGCTTGAAATGACACCCATGCTTATGGGCTTTTTGAATGAAAATATGAATGTCATTTCTATGACGTTGAGAGTCATTACTTTTATTTTTTTTTTTTAATTGCAAGTTAAAATATCTCATTTTTAAATTTCTGAATGAAACATGTAAATAAATTTGTTGGAAAGAGCCCAGAGAAACTCTTCACCAGTCTTTTCCTGCTGAAGACCAGCAGCAATCCCTCTGCTCTGCCATGCCTGCGATCCTGGATGGCAGCCGAAGGGGCGGTGACAGTGATCCTCGCTCTGCCACATATGGCACACAGGCTAAATGAAGTACTGTATATCTTCATCCTGTCAGATGCTTTCCTTCAGAAACATGTCCCTGGATCAAAGTCAAATATGTACTCTTAAGAAGTTTGTTGTTTTTTTTTTTCCCCCTGAATAGAACACCATATCGTATTAAGGAGCTCTGTAAGTTAAAGGATGATGACAGAGTTTAGCAGTTCATACCCTTAGAGCAGCCTTGTCAGTAAAGGGAAGCTTTGGGACCTCTCCTATTCTATATGCCTGATCCTATACCTGTCAAATATGTTATGGTAAGGGTGTCTGCAACTGGCCATGCCTCACTGCCATTAAGCAAGGCTAACCTAAGGAGATGATAACATTCTGTACCTGTTATCTGTTTGAGAAGATTTAAATCTTCTCACTGGTGAGGGAGCTTACTAAAGCAAAATGGATTATTAGCAGGTATCAGAGAGGTAAAGAAAACTAATATGTCTGCACAATTGTTTTAGCAGCTACCAGTTGTTTTCCTGTTTAAAAAGCATGTCACAAGCAGGTATCTTCACTAGTTTTACTTTTCAACTGCTCTCTAGTGCTTCCATCTCCATCTGCCAATTTACCAAGGTCAGTCTAAAATTAATCCAAGTCAGTGTTATCGCCATCTTGAACAATACTAATGAATTTTCCATTAGTAAGATTGCACCAAAATACTACTGGCGAATGTTTTCTACATCACAAGACGGTCTGGAGGGAGATATGTATTCATCACCATGGAAACATGAGGTTCATTTTAAGTAGTTTTGAGTTTATTATTAAACCAGCCTCAGTCATGGCTGTTGGTTCTGTTGTGCAACTTGTTTCCTTAACTGAAGACACTTCGGATGTAATCATGGCTGGTTCCGAATCCTGAACAAAATATGTCATTTAGTTCTGAAAAATTTCTAACATCTAGAAACAGCATCCTACTGGCTGAGCTCACCCCTTTCATTCCAAGAGAGGACCCTGCATGTGTGGCTGATTTACTTCTCAAACACTTTACCGATTGTATTTCCCTTGTCTTGGGAAAAATAAGATAATTTTTCTATAATTTCTGGATCTGAAGCAATGAGCTGTGTTGTAAGAGTCAGATGGAAGTTTATATGCATTAACTGTCACTTTCAGACATTGGTATTACCATAAGGATCGACACTAACATGCTTTCACCAAAATCATGGAGTGTTTAAGTTAAATTTCAGCATTACTACAGGAGTAGCATTTGGCACTGTCAGATTGTTCTCTTTTTAACCTTTTTTTTTTCTCCTGAAGATTATTGTTTGTAGGAAGTTTAACTTGGTACATGAAGAACTGTTTGACTGACAGTCAGGTGTACTAAAAGTTGTGTATAGGGTGTATACGAATATGTATCTTTGATATTAAAATCACAGGAAAACAAAATATGTATGAAAAAATTTGAATTCAATTGTGAAAAGTATGAGGAGGGTTTTTTAACTGAAAAGCCATCTTGGTTTGATTATAAGCATTAAGAATATAAGAAACAGAAAGGTAAATATGCAGTTTGATAACGAGACAGCCTCAGTATATATCTTTAAAATACTCAGACTCTTTTTAATGATCCCTTAGTATAACTCCTAGAAGCTGAAGGTGAGATCTCCATGCAACCACAGGTCCTTGATGGTTACATTGCTTGCTCACTGCTGACATCAGACGAATTCAGAGCAGAAACCTGAAAGGTGAAAGCCTCCATACTCTTTTCCCTAATCTTTTAATCTATTCATGGTCTTTGACCCCCTGTATTAGGCCTTCATTATTAAATCCACCTGGCATGGTAGGTTGCTTTCCTCCCCAGAAGAAAGGAGAAGAGTAGTTTATGAAAGTAAAGGTAAAGAGGACTCGTAAAAGAAAATGAGTGCTGTGTGTGAAACTCTGTAGAAGTTTCTCTGATAACCTGAGGCTCTTAGCTGGGGGGAGGTTAAGGGATGACTTCTGCATAAAAAGTTCTATTTCTTTTTCAAATATTTTGAGTTTTTTCATTGTTGTGGCTATTGAGCGTTACCAGCAAGATCCCCTACAGGCTGAAATGTACTGTTTTCCTTTTGGGGATTTGTTTGGGGCTCCAGTAGAGAATTTCAGCAGAAAATTTAATTTCACCAATAGATGTTGAGAGAGAGGCCCCACCAAATGGGGCCCGTCCTTTGCCAGGTAGAGTCTGTGACCACGGGCTGTCTTGATCTGATGTGACTAACCCATGAGAAAAAACTTTATGCAAATAACATATTTGGAAAAATTCATTTCAGAACACACTTGTGAATGGCTTTTCCCTAGAAGAGACCAGTTGAATAATGGAACTACAGAGTGGCAGATATTAAATAGAAATATATGTTTGGTAGCTTTTGACTTGAGTTACTCTAGTCAATAATTAACTGGGATTTTGGGAGAAGCAAGACTGGATGTAAATACTTCTCATTCTGTTTGTGATAAAAGAGATTATGTATCAATTTTTGGATATGTTTTTCCTGTTAAGATGCTGAGGTGACCACATGACGTAGGTTTTTGAGTCACCTCCTTTAAATGTGCTTTAAAAGAATCAAGGAAAATTGTATACTTTATGTTTAAATGTTGCTCACACATGCCCACATCCCAAACTCTGAAGCTTTCTTTAGCCCCTGCTTGTTTTATACAGCTGCTTTCCCTCCAGCAGGGTAAGTGTGCAGTGCCTCTCCTACAGATGCTTGCTCGACATGGTAGCATTCCCTCACTCCCTCTGAGTGAGCTGTTGGAGATCTTCCCTTCTCCTTGAGTGATTCCGTATATCTCCTCTGTGAAGTGCTCAGGGCACTCAGCACCCTGTTTGGCACTCAGTTCCTATGTCACAGCCCTCAGGCTGCTGCAGTGTTTGTTGACCCATCACATTTGCGGCTGTTTCACGCAGTAGAAGTTTCTTACTCTTACTCATGGATTGCTTCTGGGTGGTGCTTTGGGCCAACATAATCGAGCCGTGAAAGGCACAGAGACAAGGACAGGCGCAATTTCAGGTGCTGGAGGCAGTGCTGCTGCCCACGGGGCAGGCAGGGGGCTCAGGCCAGGCCATACAGGTGGGCACTGTAGGAGAACCAAGTGCATTCTCTTCCACGTGGGGTGTCTCTACAGGCTGGTGAACACCACCAGCTCAGGTTCACACCTCGTCCTTAGGATGAGAAGCGTGTGCGTTCCCATCAGTGCATTTATGGTGAGTGGTAGCAAGGGCTACTCACCTTAATCCTGAACACGCAACAGTATGGTTCACAAGAATGCCCAGTGCCAGAATTTTGCTTACCTCATGCTTTTGCAAAATAACACAGGAGATTTATAGGAAATGAAAAACATAGAAATAAACAAGTAGTAAGTATGTGGCTGGCACTCCTAACAGAGAAAGCCAACCTACATAAAAAAGGGCTTTTCTGCTTGTTTAGACAACACCACTTAACCCTGAACAAATATTTAGATACATTATATTCAGTGGTATTTCTTTTTTTTTTTAATGAATGGAGTTATTTGCATATCTATTTTGCTGAAGCTTGGGATTCTCTACTGTGGAAACATCCCCTTCTGCCATGAGTGAAATGCCTTTCACCGAGGCAGCAGCAGTACAGAACTTCTTTTTGTCCTAGGGTTCCTTTCCTGAAATTTTCCTGGTCAAGTTTGTAGTCTCCCCTACAAAGCTTGGTGCCAATAAATCTAATCCTTATTTCATTTGATAAACAGAAGTTGTAGCTCTACATGTCTCTGTATTTTGCACTTGGCTGGGAAGCTGCCTTGCGCTTCTCCCACCCTCACCCCTCCCTTCTGCAACTGTCGGGTTACATTTGAATGCCAAAAAACCAGAATTAGTTTTGCACATCAACGCTGACTTATAAAGCTATTTGAAGTTAAAGCTCTTTGCCAGTTTCCATTTTCTTCACAGTGTTCCCTTCCGCTTTGGGTTTGAAGAAGGAGAAAAAAAAAAAAAGAAAAAGTTATTTAACAAAACTTGATCTGTTTGAAACTGCAAAGTGCAGGCTGTCCTTCCTGTGCTACCACAGACAGCATGAGAAATGAAGGCTGAAGGACTCGGCCGATTTCAGGAAAAAAATGCCCCAAAAAGGTCAGGAAGAAATGGGAGCCTTTTCATTTTGTGCTCCCCGGGTGATATTCAATAACTCTTTTGGTCTTTATACTGTAGGACGTAGGCTCATTTGCTCAATTTGGGGTGACAGCAGTGTGTTTTGTCAGAACATAGCTGGAGTTTTAAATGAGGACGGCATTCTGAGGCAGTAGGAAACATCCTTTATCTTAGCAACAGGAGGGCATGGAAATGCAAGTTTTTTTGGCAGCAGTCATATAAATCTAGTGTTTTGGAGGGGCTGACCCGGGCTGTGTGGAAGGAGTGCTCAGCTTTCCTTTGACGGTGTGATTTCCTGCTCCACGGTGGAGAACTTGTCTGGACGGGGTCCTGAAGAAAGCCTACATCAATTACTTGAAAGGAAATCAACTCTGTCTCCAAACGCTTGGCAGCAGTAATATTCATTGTTAAGGGGGTTATAAATATATATATGTATACACGCACACAGCCTAACAAATACTCTTCCATTTTCAAGCATTTGCTGTTACAGTGACACCCACTACTCCTTGTATTTAAACTTCAGTCAGTGCTGCCTTTGCGTAAGGCTTTTTCCAAAGGCCTTATAACTTCCCTAAAAAAAAAAAAAAAACCTCGGACTTCAACAGAAAATAAAGGGTTTTAGCTTAGAAGGCTTTTTTTTCAGAAAAAATTAGTTTTGTTTTTCACATTGTCAAAAATAAGAAGAAATCTCTCCTCAACCAAGAATGTTAATTTTTTTTTTTTTCCTGGCTCACAGAGGTCAAGTATATTCTAATTTATTTTCCCTTGATTTTTTTTTTTTTTCTTTCTCTCTTTCTTTCTTTCTTTCTTTCAAGGCACTGCCATGAATGTAAGTGTCTTTGGGTAGTTTAGAAAATATAAAAATGATGAAGTGATATCTCTTTGGAAAGCTGCTGCTGTGTAGTAACTCTTCAGCAGCTGTTACATCTTTTGTGTCAATAATCCTTAAATTAAAGAGTCATTAAGCACTCAGTTACATGATAGATCGTAATGGCTCAGTGTAAACCTATTGTGTAAATCTGTAGAGTGAAGCCTTTTGTTTGCGTAAAGCATAATTCTGAGCCAGAGGAGTGCCTAAATACGTATGTACACGGGACTTTCTAATGCCTCATCATGACTCATTAGAATCTGTTTAATAGAAAATTGTTACGTTTCTGCTTTTTAGTCTTTTCTATTTGAGCAGAAAAATCACATACAGTTTTAACAGTTATTATGGCTCTTTCACCCTTTTGGATCAAATTTCTACAACTTTTTTTATTTTTTTTTCTTCTTTCCCTGGTGCCCAGCACGGGGGGCTGGGACCTGGCAGTGCTTTGTTGTATCACCATACAAATGGAATATGCCACACCACCAAAAAAAGAAATGGGAGGGAAGTCACCCTGACAGGAGGAGGGAGTGGAGTAGGCAGTGTTCATATAGGATGAGGGAAAATCAAGAAATTTGCTGGGAAATCACGTGTGAAATGGTGGCAGATGTTTGGGCCATGTGTTGGTGAGAGGTCCCTCCTGTGCTGGCAGGGTGTGGCTCCTTGCCTTCGATGGCTCTGTGCTGCCTTGGAGGGGACAGTGACTAAGGGCACATGTTGTGATGCTCTGTGTAGATCAGCATTGCATGCCTCAGCCTCGTGCCAGCGACCCGTCCTTGGCCTGGACAGCCCCGCAGGAGCATGGGGAGGTGTGTGCTGTGGCCAGCCAGCCCGGGTGAGGTGAGCCAGGGCTGTGAGAACATGCCAGATAACTCTGCCTGCCCCACCAAGTGGCCTCATTTCCGTGTGTTCCCTCCCATATCCATCCTCTCATATGTATTTCAAAACTGTCCCAGACCGTATATGCCCTGGAGAAAGATTAATTTTCAGTGTAACACCCACAGAGAAATTCATGTCCAAAATATGTTCTTCTTGTGCCAAAAGAAGAACAATAAATGACTGGGAAGAAGGGAAAATACATTTCCAGACTAGACAGAACCCACCTCCTGTCCTCCCCTAAGCAAAACCACATTGCTGTTGCTGTTTGGTTCCGGCAGATATTAGGGAGAGAAAATATCAACACGAAGCGGGTCTCACCAGCGTGGAGACTGGTGGTGGAGGAAGGGAAATGATGCATCACCTTCCTACGGGAACTTTTGTGTGACCTGAAGACACCTTGTGAAGGCAAGGGGTCAGTGCCTCAAGCAAAGAGCAGTGAAATGCTCAAGTTCAAGCCGTGTTGGTTGTTGGTCTTGAGAGTCAAAGATGGGCTGTAGCAGAAGCCAGTTTCAACACTTGGTGGAGAAAGGCACAGGATATGACTGTGGCAAAGCACAGAGCCTGGCACTAGGATGGAGTGTAAGAGTGATCTGGCTGCAGGGAAGGGTAGGATCATCCTGACTCCTGCATTTTCACGGTGCTCTCTGCTTCGGGGGCTTTCCCAGCGTGCCCTCCCAGGAGGGGTAGATCCTTGGGAGGATGGGCAGGGGTCTGCAGGCGCTGTCTGAGGAGAACCACCCTGCTTTGCAGAGAAGACTGGAGTGTGTCTGAAACTGGTTTCACTCTTCAAATCATTGTGTAAAAAGGGATGGTTCCTGAACACCTCCACTTTAAAATTGGAGATTAAGGAAGAGGAAGTTGGGGAAGAAATCTCTGGAGATTTCAAAGTGGCAGAGCCAGGAATGGTAGACACTCATCCTGACTTCCAGTTCCCTGTTTTCTTCCTGCTTGCTCCCTTCACAGAGCACTGGTGAAGACAGCTCCACCAATTCTGGTTAGACAGAATTCTACGGAGTAAATCCAAACCTCATTTTTGGCTAGAACTGTTTAATGACAGCCTGTCTGTAATATTTCAGTTTTGCAGATATATCCATGTTCATGACAGGATCACCATGGGATACTCATGGGATGCTATTTTCTAGTATTTTAGTAGGGGTTTTTTTTTTGTTGTTGTTTGTTTTGTTGGTTTTTTTTAAAACTGGAAAATTCGCTTCTTTTTTCTGTTTTACAGGAAGGCTTTTAACTGGTGGTTGGGACTTTTAACTGGTGGTAGTTGTTATTTTTTTTCAATATGTAGAGAAATGTTGATCAACCCAGGCATCTGTTTTAAGTTAGTCCTTGACCTAGTAAAAAAACTTAATGCATTACATGGACAAATTGCTGATATCCAAATATTTTATTTGATTAATTGACTGAAGGCAAATATTTTCTTCAAAATACCGCAGTTTTACTTTAAAAGGAGCACTACAAATTGTGAATGGATTTTAAGTAATCAGAATGTTTAGTCAAGCAAAGTTTCCATGCTTTTTATTAATATATTTATCACATGCATAGTTTAGCTTACAGAGACTCTCTGTAATCATAATTTATGTAAATCTGAATTTTATTTTCTGTAACACCTCTAAAGTAATCACTTTCTTGCCATTTGATGCTCTCTCCATTAGACACTTAATTTCCACTTTGTTTTCCAATAGGAGTTGTTGTGACTCCTTGAAAAGCATGAAATCTCTAAATTATGAAATCCAAGCACTCTGCTTTGAGCCCCTGATGCCGAGGAAACTATTTGAATACATAAATTTAGAAAAACATACACAGAATAGTTGTTTAAAATTCACAGCTGCCAACATGGAGTGTTTTGTGTGAGAGAAAGAATGTCGGGAAGGCTGAGTTCCCCAACTCTCCCCAGATGGATTGGCTCTCCCTGCCTTCTCCCTGGGCATTGTCTGGAGGCTGCTGCAGGGATCCATTTGCATGGCAGCACAAAGGTCCTCTGTTGGAGCCCCTGCCCAGCATCTCCCCAGGCTTTCCCTTTAAAGGGGCCTTCCTGGCCACAGTGGCACAGCTTTTCCTGTGCTGCCCTTTAGGAGCAGACAGAAATCTGGTGTTTTCAGAGGCTGCAGCGCAGAGCGCAGGTTTCACTTAGAATGAGGCTGCTGCAAGATATGGGCGCTCTGACTTTAAAGAGCTATGGAAGATAAGCTGTGTTGGAACAACAGTGGTTGTTTATAAGAATAAAGTTATTGGGGGGTAATAGGATTGCCAGCTTTTTATTTATGCTGTGTGACATGACGGAAATGGTATCACTGAACACCAAGTATCAGAATATGTAATTTTGTATGCTAATTATAGCCTGAGTTTTCCCACCAACGCTGAGGAAAATGTATTATTTATCATTTTATTCTGCTTCAAAAGTCATAAAGCACCTTTAAAAACAAATAACTGAATAAACCTGATTACAAATGTCTCTGCGAATCTGATCTATAATAATTAAACTTTTAGGTGGCAGTACAGCTATATTTTTTTAATAAATATTATCTTCTAATAATAATTACAGTCAATTTTTCTTCTTCCTGCCTATTTCAGTAATTTTCTGTGGCTTGTAAAGCAATAGGGATTCTGCACAGAATAAATCTAGGGCACTGGAATTACGTTCTGCAAATCTTAGGGTAGAAATGTGTAGAGAAACTGAGCTCTGCCTTCTCCTTTTTTTTGCAGAGACACCAACTTCTGTTACAATAGCCAAAGGTTTGTCAGCACTTCCAAAGGGCTGTTTTCAGAGATTTACACCTTGTTGTAGGCTGAAACTTGGCAAACAAGTTTGCATGCCTGAAGGGATTTAGTGTTTAACATGTCTGAATATTAACATGATTAAGCAAAAATTGGATGACTTTATTAACCATAACTTGATTAAAGGGTGATTAGTCATTTTTATGTTTGAGAATAACAGCCTTCTGCATTTGGTGCATCAGAAAGGAATTTTTGCTGTTTAAGGTTCTTTTGCTTTTGTTCAGAGCGCATTTAGTTTCCAGCAGTACATCCTGCATGCAGAGAGCAAAGCTTGAGCTTGGATTAAAATCTGACACAGGTATTTTTTACACATATACCACCCCACCCACATGAAATCGATCCAAAGAGATTTTTTGCATTTTCGAGCCAAAAAACTTTCCTAATATAGATAAATTTTCTCAAAAAGGAAAAAAATTTGCTTGAGCGATTTTTCTCAGCTTGCAGATGCTTATGCAAATGCACATAAACATCTTGAGAAGTGCAGCATTGAAGGGAGCTGAAGAAAGAGCTCAGGCTGCTGCCTTGACCTCTGTACTGGGAAGGTTTTTCACTAAATAAAGTAAATTATATTTGGTACTGCAGCAATTGACATTACTAGTGAAGGTGCAGAAAATTAGCTGTGTTCTCATGAAAAAGGTTTGGGGTTTTTATCTGATGGCAAATTTGATCCATTTTAATCATATTACATTTTGCTCAAGATACTTGTGGACTGTGTGGCTCCTAGCTCAGTGATGGGAAGGGATATTTTGCCATTAGCTTCAAGAGCACCAATCATGTGCTTCTTTATTTTTTTTCAATGCCAGGAGACAGAGGTTAAAAAAGATCTTCAGAGACATAGCAAAGAAACAAGTAAATACAAAACTTGAAAGACACTTACTCCCTTAAAACATGAAGTAAAAACACTGCAGTTATGGCCTAGTGAAATGATTGTTTCAGTAGTTAAAACCAGAATAATTTAGAATCTCAATCTCAAGAAATAAACAATGAAGCTAAGTAATTTAATAAAAGTAACTGCTGAGAAAGACACTATTGATAAATTTTATCATTACATGTGCCATTGAATTTTAATTAGAATTTAGCTATCTTACATAGCAATTAACTCAAATGAGTATTCTACACAAACTGCTCTAGAAAATGAGTGTTCATATATGCTAATGAGTACTATGCGTGATTAAACATTGAGAAAATAAACTCCAAATGTATGCTAATAAATGGCAAAATTTACTGTGTAGAATTAATATCTAACAGAGGAATGAAGAGATGTTTCAAAGCATGTGCGTATATTGTTTAAGTCAGCACATTAAATTTCAAAACTTAGGGTCCTGCAAATGGCGCTGCTGCAGTTGCTCCATTATGGGAGCAGCTGTGTTGGGATAATGGAGCTACCCACACCAGCACCTTCCCACCCTCAGTTTGGAAAGCTGAGTTGTCACGAAATTACTTGACCTTGGAAAATAGTGTTTTTTTTATTTCCCACTTAAAGACTGTATATATTTAATCCGCTGTTATAATTGTAAAAAAAAAGTATCTGTGGTGTTATTCCTGAGTCTTTGTTGTATTTCAGATGGATTCCAAGAAATGTAAAGTAAGAACTATTTATTCATATCCTGGTTTAGGATGACACAATCAGATTCTGATTAGTTAAATGGTGATTACTTAGCCGTGTCCATCAAGAGCTGATACCAGACCTCATTGTTTGCTGTAGGTTCTCACCACGGGTGCAAAAATATAATGGGAGAAAGAGTTGTACCCAAAAATCTGCTATATTCTTGATCAGCAATAACCAAATTCTACTCTGTTCAACGGGCAGAAAAAAAAAGTTGCTGTGGAGCTCTGTCATCTATTTGCTTGAAGGGAGAGTTTTGGGAAGCAAGGCTGGAATGACTGTTTTCTGATGTATGTTGGACAAGAAAAAATAATCTGTGCATGGTACTTGTTTTGGCTGTGCTTCAGAAGCCATCTCTTGTGATGTCACCTGTAAATAGCCAAGAACTTTGACATCCACTCTGCGTGAAGCTGTTTAAATAAGTGCCTCATTTATAGAATCCTGCTGCCTGCAAAATGGCTCCAATGGTGTTATCCCCACGCCTGAGGGGAAAGTTAAATAATGAAACCCCAAAGAGTTTCTAAGTGGGGAGAAGGGTCACAGGAGGAAGGAGGAAAAGAAAGCTAATCTATATCAGTACAACCTCATCTCATCTCCTGATTGTATACGACTCAGTAGTTAGAAAAACATAGCATAAAACCAAAGAGACACAAAATCATTAAATAAATAGTTTCTGCTTGAAGCTAAGCATGTGATTCTTTGTTGCTGGACACCTTCAGTGTCTTCTGAGCTCTTGAAACTCTGGTTTTGTTAATTATTTGTAATGAGATTTTTATATACTGAAGATCTAGAGAGATGATATTATGCCATACTGAGGCCCTGTGTAATGCTTGTATAGTGTAGGCCAGGCTTGTATCTGAGATATTACCCCTGTTTGATTGCCCTGCAAACCAGTGGTGCTAATCCAGCAATATTTGTTGCCATATTGTGAAAAAGGGCTTTTGAGGACTTTTTTAAGAACATAGCCAGCAGAAATTGCAGCTTACACATATCACAACACATGTTTTTGTGTGTGATCTTGCTCTATTTTCTTGCCTGGCAAAGTATCCATTTGGAACCATTCTGTTCAGTTATTCACTCTGGTGCATCTGAAGGTGTGTACTCACCATTTCTCAATAATGTGCATATTTAAGTTGGTAGTTATACGTGAAACCTGAGACAACTTAAAATGAATGGATTGAGAAATACAGTGCTCTGTATTCATGGGATGGTTTAAGCTGATTTTTCTGCAAAACAGTCTCAAGGGTTGTGAGATTTGAAGAAGATTTTTTCTAAAGAGATATTTATAAATACAGTATCTCTAAAGAGATATCTATAAATATATGTACATATAAATTTTACTCCAAGGCCTTTGTTTTCATTTGTGGTTGTGAAGATTCTCACTATATCTCATCTACGTTCATCCCAAGGAAGTTTTGGCCATAAACTCTGCAGTACAGATCTCTTACACAATCCTACTGTTAATGTGCATGAAAATAGTAATTGTGTGTGACTGAGAATAATATATTTTTAATCCTGTATATTACAACACTAAGATTTACCTCCCATGGCACCACCTTTATGTGTATTATTTAACAAAGTCATAGTTCACTTAATTTGTTCAGTAAGTTTTGGGGGAAAAAGAAGCGGATCTTCCATGTTTTGTTGTACAAAGCTTCTGGTGAGATCAGGTCATCCTTTGGGATAGGTTTTTGCCCTAATATGGCCAGCTCACTTAAATTTGTACACTTTAAATAGACATGTCCAAACCAATGATTTACAGACATGCTTAAATGCTAAACTATCTTTTCTATAGATTAAATACAGGTCCATGGAAATTTTGCTTGCATTTCTATTGTTCTTGATAGAATTTCTGATGGACTTTGTTAGTGGTTTCCAATAAAGTCTTAATGACTGACATTAAATTCCTAAATGTGTCAAACAACCATTGTGAAAGAGAAACTTTTTTTGTTAATATGGAACACATTGTGCTTTTAGCTGTGGTTTTGGAATGTTATCCCTTCAGGTTTAATTTATTGATATGCTAAGAAAGTGTTTATTTGCCCCAGTTTCCTTCATCAGGAACACAAAAGGTTTCCCAATACAAGACCATAGCAGCCTGTTATCTAAAGTTTCATGCTCTGTAAGCAATAGAATTACCAGTGTGTACTTGCCAAGTAGCTTCAGAATGACAGTTTACAAGCATCAGGTCAAGTAATCAAAATGTTATAGTGGATATTTGCTACAAGTGTAAATATATCAGGTATCTTTCTTTGTGTTGTTTGCAGTTAAAGTAACCCAATGCCATCTTATCTGAAGGTTATCATCTGAACATTTTGAGTAAAGCTACAATAATATTTATTTTTGTTTTATGTGATGAAGAAGTCTTAAAACTAAATCTGGTGAACTAAGAGCTGTATTTCTGAGGAGCTAACTACCACTATTTGACTGGTGTTGTAAAACTTTATTAGGCAATACATCTGACCTCAAACTGGAAATTTGTGTTGGAACCAGTTTAGGGAATCATTATAGCTCTGTTGTTAATTTTATATTTGTCTAATAAAACACAGCAGGAAGTACATAACGTGCTAAAGCAACTGATGGTAGCTGCTAGTCCTGGTTTTAACTACTGATTCCTACCATGTACAGGCACAGGATAAGAGCAAAATAAATGGAACTCAGTAAGAGGGATTACTCTTTTTTTTGCTACCAATTTCTATTCAGTGCTTTGTGGCTAATTCTAAGGAGGAAGTTAATATTGTTATTACCAAATATATATTTGTAATGAAAAGTGTGCATCACCATGATTTTAAAGATACAGATGAGGAGGATATATTGTGTCATTTTCCAGAATGTATTAGGAGCACCATTCAGTTCTTAATGATGAGAGTCCTGAACTCTTACCTGACCAGACTTTATCCCATTTTTAACATGCCCATTCCCCAAAATAAAGGATGATAAAGAAAGATTGGCTAACAATGTAGTTGCAGAAGTGACAGAATCTGAAGAGGAAGATTTGAAGGTTGAATATCATCAAATTAAGCATGTCGGAGAAATCCCATGCCAGAACATAGAATGAACTGGTAAATCATATTGAATATCTAGTAACATTTTGTTAATTACAGTATGTGTAGAGAGGACTACTGTAAATCCAGAATAAGACATGCAGCATCTGTAGATACAGAATAAGACAGTATTTTAAAACACAGGAGAGGAGTAGGAGGGATTTGAGAAATTGCCATTTTTTTAATCAGATCTTAGGAGTAATCCAGTTTTTAAAAAAATCTTAAAGAAAACATGTCTGAAAGCACTGAATAAAATGCAAGAATGCAAGCTAGGAAGTGTGAGTTTACCCATGGTAGAGCAAGCTAACTTAAAACTAACTTAACCTGATTTTTTTTTTTTTTTTTTTTTCCATGAGGCAGCTATTTTTTCTATCTCCTTCTGTACACAAAAACTCTTTGTAATTTAGTACACTGTCCCCTGAGAAGCATGGAGTGAAAGTGGTGAGGATGAAATTGGTACAGGCTTTGTAAGGTGAGCAAAGAATACGTTAATGATGGATGTGGAGAACATCATCCCAGAATCGAAGATCTCCAGTCATATGATATATGGCTGGAGATCTTCGGTACTGGGATATACAAATATAAAATTAACAACAGGAGGAAATAAATATTTGGTCCCATGCTGCACATACACCAAAGTTCTCCTCAATATTGGCTTGAGGTGGGTGTTCCTGTTTTGGGCTCTTGGCTTTTTCTTGGGAGGCTTCAACCTGCTCCAAGCTGGGACAGATTGGTTTCAAGTAGGAAGTTCTTCCACAGAGTTTTGTAACCTCCATCCAATTAATCTTTGCATTTTCTCTCAAATTGTCAGTATTGACTACATTTGCCCTTTTCTTTAGAATTGTGTCCAGTCTTGCTCAGTTAGAGCAGTAAACAATGATTTTTCTTATTTGTGGGTGTTAAAAGAGTTACTATGCATTAGTAAGTCCTGGTTACGGCTTATCCTGAGCCATCTCTACGTCAGCTCTTGTCCAGATTATCATCACTCTCATTTTAACAGCCCTTTGGCTCTTGTGATATGAATGCTCTTTTGCCATATTGCTCACTAGAAAGAACCTCTCCATTCACACATTCAGTTTGCTGCCTGCTTTCTCTGCATTTCCACTTAGTGCATGCTCAGCAGCCCAAAATACCAAGGCTGTATTCATTCATGAACTCCTTCCTTCAGTCATAATTCATTCTTGTAGACCCAGAAGTGTTACTGGAGGTGCCAAGCCATGCTGGATATGGTCTTCATAGAACCTCAGTCCATTTGAAATTACTTTTTATTAAGTGAATCAACGAACAAACTTGGCAGTAGAAGAAATGTGGACTCTATTCTCACTTTAGCCTTTCTGAGGTCAGCAGGCAATATTAACAGGGCTTGTTTAATTTATGTTATTTACTAGAAGGCTTTATTGTCCCTGTTGCTGTTTAGAAAATGGAGACACACACACACAGACATATTAAATTAAGAGTGTTGGAAAGAATGCTCCATAAAATTTTCAGCTATTTTTGAGATTTTTGACTAATTTCCTTTTCATTTGTTCAGATTTAATTCTATTTTTAAAAAGCTTAGTCTTTACACAAAGGAAAAAAAAAAAAAAAAAAAAAAAAAAGGGAGGAGGGAGAAGTGTACATTGACATACTAAGTGAAAAACCTCAAGAAAAATTACAGTAAATTAAAATTTATTTCCCAAGGGACAGAACATATTTCAGTGGGATGAAGGAAGAAACTAATAGACTTTCTATGAACAGCCATTTTTATTTAAAGAATAAGCTTTCAGGCAAATATAATTCTGCAGCCTCCTGAGGATAGCCTTTTTTCTTGTTAGGAATAATACCAATTAAAAAGTGCACAATTAAAAGCACTGAAAGTTTGTCAGTGTACATTTTCCATGGAGCTGTGCTTTCTATTATGCTGTTGCTTGCTTAACATGCTTTGTGGTGCTGGTTTTAGCAGGAGCTGCATCTGTGCTGCCAGTCTGCAGACAGTAATTAGTTAATGCTGCCAAACATAAATGAATTGTATCTGCTAGTCTAAAGACTTCCTAACAAATCAAATCTTTTGGGGGTATTTTACAATTTTCAAAGCATAAAATTTTACATTCTGGGAGTTTCTCACTTGTTGCCTTCTCCTGAGTATCTGTTTTGGAGGGGGTGAGAGGATTTTTCTTTGTTTAAGTCCAGATCATATCCATGATCTTGCACAGCACACTCAGACCAACAGCACAACAGAGATGGCAGTGTTGCATGGATGTGTGAGGGTGAGCAGACAAATGAAGAGAAGAACTTAAAATAGCTGCGCTTACCAGAGATGTAGAAGGAAATATTATGTCCAGGAAAGGGTTTGCAGGTTTGCATGGACTGAGGAACATTTAGGGTTTTTTTCGCAGCCATTAGATTTTCACCCTCAGCTTCTACTGACACTTTTGTGTAGGTCCTGTCTGTCTTCAGCTCAGCTCTGTTCAGCATGGCTTGGCTGCAACCTTGTCCCCTTCAGCCTCTTCTCCTGCTCCACAGTTTACAGTTTCTTTTGATCCTTCAGGCTTTTTGAGTTGACAGCAGCCATATCAATATTAGATGAGGAGTTCTTAGTCCACCCTAAGATCCATGTCTGTTGTATTTCTTGGCCCTAATAAAAGGATCTCCTCTTGAAAATCAGGGAATTTCATTTAAAGTACAGGGAATCATGTGAAATTTACTTCAGTATTTAATTCTTATGTTCAAAGTTCCTCCCATTTTTCAAAGCAAAGCTACTTGGTCTGATTTATGATGGCAGAGTCAAGTTGTGGGGGCAAAAAAAGAGACATTTTTGTTCATTCTAACCAAATGGTTCTCAACCGTTGAAAACTTCAGTTGCATTAACACTGAGGGTACCACCACTTTTCATAGATCTCCTTGAAAATTCATTTCTCGCACACACATACACACAAAAGATGATTTCAACAAAGTTACAGGTTTAGAAAGTTGAATGAAAATGCTCCATAGCTAATCTTGACAGTTCCAAGCTGGAGAAAAGCCAGGGGCCCAGAACAACGCACAGCGAGTGCATTTCTAATAGAATCCAGAAATCAATACACATGACCAGATTTTCCAGTCCACCACGCTTATTTTGCACAGCCAGCAGAAGTCTGGACGGGAGCATTCCCCATGTCAAGGAGACTCTGATGGCCAGAAGCTGTTGATGATGGCATAGCTGCCTCGCATGCCAGTTGTCTTATCTCCTCACAGGGGAGTGAGGGACAGCAGCAGGAGAGGAAAAGCTCTCGTGTCTTGTTTAACTGGAGATGTGCCCCGCAGGAAGGGGCAGTGATGAAGCCGTCCCTGTATTTGGAAGATTCACAGAAAGCTTGAGTTCCTCAGAAAGCTGTGTGAGGCAGTTGCTAGCATTCCTCCATGCTGGATAAACCCATGAGGATTTTTGCTTCCACATTGCTTTCCAAAGCCGACACGTTTTGGCAGTAAAATCTGCTGACTTTTCTGAACATCCAGCAGCCCAGCTGGAAGAGCTGCAAGATGACTGTTGTGCGTGCACTGACACAGTATTGTGTGAATTTGGGGAACACTGGATTTGACAGACTCAGGAGGGTCAAGTGCTCACATGGACTGGGATATTTCAGACTGACCAAAGTCTGAAGACCCCCTGTGCTGGCTCCCCTCCTTGCTCATTTGTTGCTTAAAAGTCTTGGGGAATGTTCTGTTAAAGGTGGAGTTTCCATGAAAGAGAAATTTTATACAATGACAAAGAGTTTGGGAAAAACACTCCTGCAGAATATAGCTCTTCTTTTTCATTTACTTGTCTAGACAACCAGGATGCTTTGCTTTGGACAGCGAAGTTTTGATGGATTTTAATCCCCAAGCTATTTTTGATTCCTGGTCACATTTATGACATACACAGTCAGCTTTTTTTTCTCCTTCAAGATGCATGCATCCATAGACTTGAATGGGTGTAGGAAAGATAAATGGCTAAGGGAAAAGGAAATTAGCCTGAATGTTCTTAGAGCAGGAGCAAGGAGACTGTATAAAGGCAGACTGTGTGACAGAGATAAAAACTAAATGAAAATTAAGGCTCAAGAGGAGGCCTGGCTGATGGGGGGGAAGGAAGTCCAAATATTTTCAGATAATACCCAAAAAATGAAATGTAAAAAATGCTCCATTAAATCCCATTTCTCCCTTACTTCGATATTTTAATTTCCCATTTCACTTTCTTTCATAATTTCCTTCTACCATTCCAACACTACTCACTCTGTAGTGAAAACCTACTGTTGCATATCATTTTCACACAGACCCATCCTTTAGCCCAGTAATATTCAGTGTCTGTCCAGTTAGATTTTGATACCTATCAGAATACAGAGTGGGCAGAAATGTTCACTTCCCTTTCTAAGACTGTAGCTGAAAGTTCGGATATGGGCAGTGAAAACAGTGAGATGCCTGTGTTCTTCAGAAATAAAATGGCAAAACTGGGATGTGCAGAATGCACACATACTTTACATCATCCTGCAGCACTTAAGTATCTCTACAGGCAGCTTCAGTTGTTTAAATATTTTCATTTTGTTGCAAGTTTCTTATGCATAATGATAATTTGTCCACTCAGATTTATGTTATTGCAGGCTTCAGTCCAGCAAAGCACTTAAGCACTCTATTAACTTTAAGCACATAAGTAGCCCCATTGCTGGCTTGGGGCCATAATAGAGGAAAAGAATGTTTCAGGAGAAATTGTGCTTTTCAGGGGGTAGGTGGGTGTGTTTTTTGTTTTGTGTTTAAAGTGTCAACAGCACAGTTTATTTAGATGCCCTTTAGACAGTAATCTTATTAGTAAAATTGGCGGGATTAAGAGGCTGTTAAACAAAAGCTGTGTGTTTTCACATCAGTTAAAATCTGTACTGTATTCCCTTGGAATACAACAACTCTGTTGTGCAATAGCTGGATTTTAATGTAACCTCATCACTTAAGATTGCATTAGAATACATTTATTAAATCATTTAGCTGCTCTATACTGGTGTGTTGGAAGTTGAAAATGCAGAGAGGCTTTTCTGACTTTGAAAGAGTACTTTGTAGGATTTCTTGCAGTTTTCCTTCATCAATCAAACTGCATTTGTTTACCAAGGAACTTGTAGTCAATGTTAATTTTATGGACATTCTGCTGGGTCCAGAACGAAGCCATCTGTCCCCAAAGGTGGCTGGGGTGAGCAGTCTGTCCATCATGTTGGTATACTCCAGACGGTGAGGACAATGGATGTCATCAGAGTTTGGCTGCTTTGTTTTCTTATTGCAGAAAAGTCACCACAGCAGTTCTGTCCCTCTATTTCCTGCATCTTATCACTTTCAGATATGCATTTTTACCATGAAAAAGCCAGTAATCAATAAGATTAATTTTATTTTTATGTAGAAACCTCAGTGCTCTAAGTGAAAAAAATAAAAATAAAAAAAACAAAACAAAAAAAACTGTTTAAACCAAGAATTTAAAATCTGGCAGCAAAACAAAGACACCAATTTTAAAACTAAGAAAAATAAAGTCTGTTCTGTCCCCTTAAAAATAAACAAAATCAAATCTCCCCAAGGAGGAAAGAGTGTCTCTAACTGTGTCATACACTTTTTTGATAGAAAGGTTTCTGGTACTAATAGAATAAATAACCTGTTTGCTCAGAATTCACATGTATTAACATTTCTGGCAGTGATTTCCTTTTCATGTTTGTTAAAATACAAAGCTTTATATAGGTGCTGCTATGTTTGTACTAGAGAGTCACTTACTCTGACAGCTGATGTATTTGTAATTGTGGTAGAATACTGGCTTCAGTGCTTGGCCCTGCTCCTTTGATATAAGCAGGTGCCTCCTAACATTTATTGATGGTTTGGGGGATGGTTTGATGGAAAAAGTTGGATCACTGCAAAGTAATTCCTCAGGTCTTCTGAAGTTTATTATTGACTGCTTTGATCTTTGTTCTGCAGACGTAGAAATAACATTGCCTACAATCTGTAGGTGTTCTCTGCGCGTTTTCAACTAATTGTTTTGTGCATCTGACAAGATGCAAATTTACCCAGATCTGTCTACAAAGAGGCTTCTCTTCTGCCTGCTCTTTTTTTTGTAGAGAATGAAAAACCGCTATTTTTACCTACTTCTAAAAATTGATTCTGAGTGTGTCTTTTGACATGCCTGCCTGCCTTCACTGCTCCCAGACATCACCAGCTACCTGCCTGCGCTGCAGCATCCATCCTGGCTGGCATGTGGGACTGAGCCAGGAAGGAGAACAGCTCAAGGTGGAAAAGAGCATTCCAAAGTGGGGAATTCCCATGGCTGTATGGAGTGTCACATACTGATAATGCATATCTTAAACAATGATTTGCAGGCTGGTGGGCACAACCTTGTGTTTACATAGGCACACTCACTCTACCTTTTAAACAAAACAAACCTGGGCATCAGTAGCAGAGTAGCTGCAGTAGCCTGGCAGCTGGGGAAATACGCAGGTGGTGAGCTTGAGGTGAGTTCTGCAATACAGTAACTCTTATCTGAGCTACTTCATTTTAAAAAGTGCCAATACCCTGATAGTAGACAATGCAATAGATGGGTTTTGAAAGCTGAGGACACTTTAAGGAAGCTTCTTCCTCACATATGGGCTTAAGAGGTAAAAATCTTCTCTGCCTCCTCAAGTATCATTTTACCTTTTTATAGGCTGCTCCTTACACCCTAATACATTTATGCAACTCTTATTTGTGAGGAGAATGTTTCTGAATCCTTAGGAGAATCAGAACATCTCATCACCTTTTCATCCAAATTAAATTTAATTGTGTTGCTCAGGTTTTTTTGATGTTGGATCCTTTTCAGCAATCCTCTCTCTTAACAAAGCTGAAATTCCACTAGAATTTGATGTAAAAAATGCTTGAATAAGGAGTACCATGAAGACTCAGCTCTCATCCTTCTAAGTCATTAATAGTTATTAACTTGATTTCTGAAAGTGCTGAGCACCTAAAGCTCTTAGAAGAGATTAGCACAGGAACTGCTGATACTAAATTCCTGCTCTGGAGAGTACACACTCCCTCAAAGTCATTGAGAGGGGTTGGGCACAAGAAAACCACTTCCACTCTACACTCCCCTTCCAAACTTCTCAGGGGCATGAGGAAGAGAGATAGAGGGACTGTCAGCAGAACAGTTGTGATTTCTTGCGTACTGGGAAATCTGCAGAGGGGCTGTCACTCAGGCAGGGTGACTGATGGCACTGTGTGGCTCCCTGCACACTGTTCAGAACCTGGTGGCTCCTCATCTTGTATTGATGGTAGATCATAGCACAGCTTGGTCCTTTGGGGTTAGGATGCATCAGTTCCTTTAAAAATAGGAAATACCAATCCCTAATGCCACACTGAGGAGAAATATTCCAGAACGTTTTTGAATATGTTGCATTTGGTATTGGTGCACTCTTCATTAAATATAAATTTCAAAACTACTGTGGATGTTTAATAATAGTTATTGCTGCTTGTAGCCAACCTATAGATATGTGTTAGAATTCAGAACGCTTTTCTGGAAATTTGATGATACGACAAGACTGGTGGTACTTCTGGCATCCAGACTCTCGTGAAATAAATGGACAAAATTCACATTGGTTTTGTTTAGATCACAAAATTCATGTTGAATTCAGCAGTGGCATAAATTTGGTGCATGTCACAGGCTAGGTAATATAGAAAACCCAACCTCTTTTTATTTATTTAACTACAAATTCCATGCTGGATTTCCCTCCTTTTTTTGTTTCTTGTTATACTTTCGCTAGTAATAAATTGGCCCCATAAATAACTACAACCCAAATTAAGTTAATTTCTAAATGATTTTAATATAACTTAATATAACTTTCAGAAATTCTAGTTTTCAGAAACTTGTTATAATGTAAAAGATCTTTATCCAAATAAACATGAACCTACATATTCGTACATATGTCTGTGCATGTATATGTGCATAATAGTATATAATGAACCTTGATATTAGGGTTTTTTCTTAGATAAGAATGTCACAATATATTCAAGGTGCAGTAAAGTATTACTTTTTTTATTGCTTTAAAAAGCCTTGAATTCTTGCAGAATATGGTTTAGTGGGTCAAACATCCCCTTTCCTCTCATTTATCAGCCTTTTGATCTTGTGTCAGGTCTAAACGTTGGCATGCTCAGGCCATAACAGTATGCTGCAAGATCACAAAAAGGCATAGTTATATCTTTTAAAACTTATGGGCATCCTGGTGCTACATCCCAGCATAGCTTAGCAGATGTGGTATTGAGTTCCCCCAAGTCTTCACTACCCCTTTGTCTATTAGTTTTTTTATAGTTTTGTTCTGCATTCCTTCCACTCAACCTCAAGTAGATGGAAGCCTGTTAGTTTATTACTTACATATGTCTGCACCCTTTTACCTCAGCAGGGAAAGACAAAATATCGAGGAGGACTGTAGGCTTGGGATGGTCAACTAATCCTTCCCCACCTTGAACTAATCGCCAGGCTGATGTGTTATTGTGCTGAGCTCTGTTCTTCAGCGCATTGCCAGTGGGGTTTCAATTTGTAGAAGCATAAACAGATACTAAAGTAAAAAGAATGGTGCAGTGATTTGTTAGCAGAGTTCAGATCAAATTATCACAGTGGTCCCCTGCTGACAGTCCTAACAATTACCTCCTTTTTCTTGGTCTTTCAAATGTTTTCTGTTTCACTTAGGTCTTGGTAAATAGTGTGCTTCTCACTGTGCTTTATTTATTTACCTACAAATGGAAAAGAAATTGAAACTTCGACTTTTAGTCAAATGTCTGTATGTCTATATATTTTGTCCTAACTTAGATATGTTAATAACTTTTTGTTTTCTATTTAAAAAAAAAAATAAGTACGTAGGCAAGATAACTAAAGATGGCTTAAGCTTTCTAGTGCATGCCTGCTTTTATAACATTTTCTACATCTTTTATAGCTTTGACCATAGCAGTTCGGATCTTGAAAATTGAAAAACTTTTGAGAAGAGCAGCTGCTAAACAGGAAATGAATAGAACGTTGTACACATTAAGCCATTATTAAGAGTTTGAAGCATTTGAGTCCTATTTTGAAATCAAATTGGGTGCATGTCAGTAGATATGATTCCATTTTCACAGAATATAGTAAGTTGATGCTCTGTACAAGTTGTCTAGAATTAACTTAAACATTTGTTTCCACTCTTTTTTTTCCTCTTTCCTATGTTCAACTCTTGACTTTCACTCTTGTGGAGTTACATTTGTCTGCTTCTTACAATTCTGGTGGGACTGATTTATCATCATTTGCTAACATATCTGTCTCAAAATCTGAGCTTTGATCAGCTTGTATTTTATAACTTACATCTGTTCTGTGTTTAACCTTTTGTAATGCTGTTTCTCAAAAATATTGTCCAGTTTAACAAAAGAATCATGTTAGTCTAAGCATTTTGTTAAACTTACCTAAAGGAAAAAAATCTCATATACCTGTATATTTTATTCTATTTTTGTTACTGTTTCATAGTATCTTCTTCATTAAATCCATAAATCTGCCACACTAACTTTTTCCCTTGGTTGCCTCTGAATTATAAACATCACCTTCCTGTTCCTTTTCTACCTCTTTTTTTCCCCACAATTCCAGCTTGTGTTTTGCACAAACTCCACCAGCAGCATTACTGCTCTGGCCTGTTTTCTGCTGCAGGATCCAGCTCCAGCTTACAAAAAAGTAAAAGTGGTGATTAGAAGTACTCCCACAGCAGGCTGCAGGGGACAGCAGGAAGCTTCTTAGTTTTCAATAAAATGACTAAATCTAAAATTTCTGTCTGAGACTATCTGACATTAATCCTCCCACCACGATGAGTCCTTGCAGCGAGATAGATGAATAGTAGGTTTGGAAGCACGGAGACACATCTGCATGTTCTGTTGGTAACTAATCTGTCTTCCAAGAAAAGAGGTTTCATTTAAAAGGACTTAGCTCCAGACTGGCTCTGTCTTGGGTCAGACTGGGTGATACTGCGACAAGAGTGAGAGATGCATGAAGAAGCCTTTAGAAAGTTGTCAGCTGTTCCCCAGCTTCTAAATAAACAAACCTTGCCTAGCACTGAGCAGGCTAGTAAAAATGATGAAATAATGAAATGTTTTTCCTTGGGATTCTCTTGTCATCCTCTGACATAAGGGGAAAGTCAGCCCGGCCCTGCCTGGCCTCTGAGGGAAGCGCAGCCATTGTGGAAGGGCCATCAGCATCAGCCCAGGGGCCTCAGGGAGAAATGCTCGTGGTGCCAGAGCACCCTCTGACTTGTTCTGTGCACTAATTCAGCCACACCAGTTGCCTGAAAATAGCCTCAGCCATTCTCCAGCAGCTAAGAAGCTTTTGAAGTCCTTCTGGCTAAGTCCATAGCCACAGATAGTAAATGCACTAACAGCTTGATCCTGACTGTATTGGTGTCTGGATGAATCTGGCCTGAGGGCCCAATCAGAGAAGAAATACCCACAGATATTTAAGTAATTCCAACTCACATGTCTTTCCAAAGCAGTAGACAATTTTAATACAAATGGAATTTTTATTGGCATAGGGGCTAAACACAGTCTTGGCATAAATGGATTCAGGCAAGCTAGACTTGCTTGTAGCAGAGCAAATTTTGGCTTCAGGAGTGAAGATATAAAGCTGAGAAGCTATATATTTTGAGCCAGCAAGGACATTACAAAAAGCAGAAGGATAACTGGTATGACATAATTTCCTTCTTAAAGGTTATAAGCTATGGAAAAAGATTAGTTACTTTTGCTGCAAATAGCTTAGAAAACTTGGGCAGGTATGCTGAATGCATTAAGTGGATCAGAGACAACAAATACACCTGTGTAATGATTAATTAGAAACAAAAATCAAAGCCTCATCTGTCAGAAAGTAGCATATATAGTATAACCAGTGTATTTGGAGTACATTTGGATAAAAGGAAAAAAAAAAGTCAATAGCAGGAGCAGTTAATGAATGAAAGGCAGTAGTATAGCTGGAATCGAATAATAACATTTACTGCTCTTTGTCATTTGAGCCACTTCTCAAGAAAGGTATGCTCTTGCTTGTAAGTGGGGAGATGAAGTGGCAAACCCAGGAACTGAATTTATTTTTTCTGGAACCCTTCCAGTACTGTAAATATAAGACTAAAGAGATGACAGTTGACTATTCTCCTGTACCCAAATTCCCTTGCTCTAAGTCTACACAGAAGATATTAATCCTATTTCATTGGTTTTTATCTTGGGAACTTGCAAGGTTCTCTTCTTCATGATTTAATCACAGAAATCATCCACTCTTGCCAGAATGTTAAAATTTTTACAGGGAAATTGTCCTATGGAGTTCCTATTTACTTCACCATTCTTTATAAGAAGCTGTAAATATTGCGATAATTATACCAGACAGAACAGAAACACACTGTTTTCCATTCTCAAATTGGCATTTAAAAGTGTTGAACATTTTACCTTATCTCTAGTAAGTTGCCTAGGTTAATTAATTTTTTGTTTTGAATGTGCACCAGCTACAGGCAGACCAGAACCACATGTTCCTCAACAAGAACCACAGCTGACTTGTGGTTTGCAAGTTGATTTTTAATTTGGTAGCATGCCTTCGTGTATGTCCTAGGGTAACTCATTTGAAGAAGCCAACAGAGAAGTACTGGCTAAAAGTTACAGAATATATCTTTTGCTCAAAGGAGCTCACAAGACGTTAATCTTTGGAAAATGCAGAAGCCTATTAAAGATAAAAAAAACATAAACAAGTGTAAGGCACTTCTTAAAGTCTTTGACAAAGGTCTCAGGTGTAGAAGGGTTAAAGCGATATCTTGTTCCTCTAAATATTTCGACAGGCAGACTTTTGATTGCATTATCTATTAAAAAAATTGCTTTGAACCTTCCGCCA
Organism: Hirundo rustica; assembly: GCF_015227805.2. Lineage (NCBI taxonomy): Eukaryota > Metazoa > Chordata > Aves > Passeriformes > Hirundinidae > Hirundo > Hirundo rustica. Next base: position 10,225,443 of record NC_053460.1, read on the forward strand.
ATGCAGACCACTTGTGCTTTCTCAAACTAACCAAGGTTCGGTCAACAGATAAGAATTTCTGACTGTGGAAGGGCAGCTGCTTTCCTTTCATCTTTCTCCTGGTGTGTATATGAAATGTTTGCTTAGCCTGGCCCTGCTATCATGAAGACTTTTTTTTTTTTCCTTAATCCTTCCTCTAATTTGAATCCTACACCCAGTCTGCAAATAAGACATGAAGAAAATTTAGATTTCAGCAGTGCAGGGTAATCCTGCTGGATGCTGAGTACTTCAGCCCCAGTTCAGCACAATACCTAGTCTTATCTGACTATACATGTGCTTATCTGTAAGCCTAAACTTAAGCATATGATTAAATGCTCTGATTGATTAGGACTAATGATCCTTGCTGAAGTACTAAGCCCAGCGAGAGAAGTTTGTTTTACAGGCAATTTTGCTGTTGTTTTTCTTCTATTGTTACTCCTCACCAGAGGAGGTAATTAAGGAAGTGTTTGTTTTAAGAGCACCAGAGCAATTTCTGTAATTTTTTTTAAATCTGATTCCTGAAAATTCACTTGTGACCGGCCTTGTGTTTATTAGCCTTTTATTACATATTTTTCTTCAAAAGAAAACACAATCTCTAGAAATTGTGCCAATAATATCCAGGTATGTCTCTTCCTTCTCAAGAAGCCTAATCTATGTGCAATGTTAATGAGAAAAATATTAAGACAAAATGCGTAAAATTGCTTTCTAGAAAGGTTCAATCTATATGTAAATGTAGGGTTGAATACAAGAGAACTGACTAACAGTATCCTGAAGGAAAGATGGTATTCACGTGGACTGGATCATTATAAATGTATGCTTTCAGATGCTGCCTACTTTAACATTATATGGTTTCCTAATGAGAAAAAAATTGTGCTTGGTTTTACTTCCTTCTTGCCTCTTTCAGCCTGTCTATCTCTCTTGCTTTTCATCTTAGCCAGCTTGGTGTGGTGGAGTGAGTAGTATCGTTAAGTTGGGAAGTTTGAGTTGTTGATTTTTGTGTGACACCTGGAGAGGATGAGTGTAAGGCAGTAACAGGTCACCCGATGTTTTATGAGATTTTGACTTCCAAAGATGTTTAATAAGGATCACTTGTCATGCCATATTGCTTGAAACAAGTGTGGAAATCAAAGCTTGAAGGATATGTTTGAACAGGGAAAAAGCTGTCTTTCCTGCATGTTGCCTTCACAAGCGAGTTTCCTCAGGCAGGCTGGGCAGGAGACTATCAAATTCTTGTCTGTGCCTTGCACTGACAGTGCACTGGCTTTGAGCACCAGTTCCTGAATACCCAGTTCCATAGCATCAGACTAGGAGACAGTAATGAAGGATAACATCTTCTCACATTTTATCCTCAAGGAGAGGGAATTCTTCTGGAAGGATTTGTTATGAGCAAAGTGTCTCACTGTCTTTCCTGTGTCATGCTGACCACCACAGTAAAGCTTACAAAGAAAGGAAGGGAGGGAGTCCAGAGAAATGTAGAGGACAAGGCAGAAGTCAAACCTGACATTTTGAGGGCTGAGGGGGATCTATTTTCCCTTGCAGGATTCCATTAAATTTTCTTAGCATTAAACTGCAAGTATTTTGAGCTACTGCCCTCTGGAAGAGAAGCCATGTGCTTTCATGACACTCAAACTTTGATCCTAAGTTGCTGTAAAGCTCCAGTTCAGCAAAATGCTTGTGTGTGCTTGATTTTAAATACATGAATACTTACAGCGACAGAATGGTCAAGAGCAGCATGAAGTCTGCTTTGCTTCACAGCTAAGCCAGTATGTAACTTATGAGTAGGTTGTATTATCAGTCTAGGGCACCTATTTCTATACAACCCTGCCTCGGAAATGCCTTCCCTGGAACTGGTGGGATTTAAGTGCATACTTAATTTAGGAAGAGAAGGGGAAAGAATGAATATGCTTGGTTTATATGCAGTTTATCTTCTGGTGGCCTAAATAACTTCTCACATACTTATTCAAGTTCTTAGGCTGTTTAAATGTTTTTCCTTTCCAAAACTTTTCTGGAAATACTGTTGTTTCTTTCATAAAGACATTCTGCTGAGCCTTTCATATTTTTTTAACATCTATGTAATTAATGGATAATGGCTGAGGTCCTCTTTTCTCATCTTTTATTGAATGAGGAATTTTTGTACATCTTGTGTTTCTACACAATCTTCTACTAATCTGTTTCTACAGGTTTTTGCTCCAATATCTTGCACATAAAAGTCTATGTGTGGCTATATCCCAGATTTATGTAGATAATGAAATCTGAACTAGTTCTTTCAATATTGAAAATCTGTATTATTAAAAGACAAAATCAGTAGCTAGGAGTTCAGAGGGAATGCAGGTCATCTTGTGCTGCTGACTGACATCTGTGGATGACCACCTCTGTGACAGACGGGTCTGGATTTTTTCACAGGGGCAAATTTTGAATAATTTTTGATCTGCTAGTAGTGGAACCAGCAACAGCTTGGTAATTCCCTTCAGACCATGCAGAATCATGAACAATGGAAAAAAAAATTAGGAAACCCAAATGCTTTAGAATTAATTCTTCAGAACACAAAAATTATTTCACTGTTGCTGTTGTTGTTGTTGGGGTTTTTGTTTGTTTTGTTTTTTTTTAAATTATCCTTTGGTACCATTAAGCCTTCTCTGAAAGGAAGATAAAAGATCTGCCGTGGCTTTCTTTCCTTATTTTCCTTAACAGTGAATTTTTCATAGGAAAAATAAATGTTTTTGTGTTAGATTTATCTGTTGTCAAGGCTACTGTTGATGATGTAGCATGGCTGCTATCTGCCATGTAAGGGGATTCTGCTGTTTATGTGTCAACAGCAACTGTAAGCCCTGTAGCCTGATTTCCTGCATTACATAGGTCACAGAATTTGATGAGGGTCACAGGAGTGACCTCATAATAGCTCTATGTATACAGAAGCAGAATACCAAGGGGAAAATTATCACTGAGAGTATTAGTCAACAGTGTGTTGAGCTCATGCTGTTGTTTCGATTACTTAACGCAGGTTGTACCAGCAGGTCTGTAGTTCCAGTGATGGTAAACCTTCAGGAAAAGGATTGGGTGGGGGGGCTGTCTCTCAAGGGTTTGTAATTCTCTTTATAAAACCCCACCCACATGGTGGGACATGGTCCATTTAATCACAGTGGGAAAAATGTGAAATGCTGCCATTATTACCTCCAGACCTGTTGCATTTACTCACCAAGTCATGCATGCCCTCCCTAAGTGTTAGTGTCTGAAATAAGTTTAATTTCCACAATCACAAGACAGCATTTTGTTACTTTTGCAACCTTTCAGTAGCTGAGATGCATTTTGGTTTTACTGATCAAAGAGTCATTGAGCGTTGGAAGTTCATATTGGCTGTGATTCTGCCTGACGTATTTTGCACTATGTCATGTCTAACTCTTTGCGATGATTAAACATTCATTTGCACCGACCGGGGGTGCCTGACAGTCTTACATCATAAAGCACTTTATTCAGTGCAAATTAGGATTCAGTACGCTCCTCTGTGGGGGATTTTCCCACTAACGACATATGTAAATAGCACTCATTCATTCTAATATTAAGGGGAAAGGTACAGAAGCATGCAGATCTCCTAATGAATCTGCGTTATATCTCAGATGAAAGGAAAACAAAGTGTTTTTCAGATGTTAATTTTGTTATTTGCGCACACTGTGCTCTCCTCTACTCCCCCAAAGTTGAGATACACAGAATCAGATTTATAGAGCCTTTATGTTCACAAAGCCGGTTTGTCAGAGAGGTACCCATGCATGCACACTTTCCGTGACAATATGGAATCCCTTCCCTCCATGAAGAAAAGGAAGAAATACAGCCATATTATTCAAATGCAAACCCTAAAATATCGGGCCCTTCTTTGTGTGCATGTAAAATTTTTGCCTGCTCTGGCTATAGCAGCGTAACACAGAGTTTTAGCTAACAAAGCCTGCTGGCTTCTGTCACTGTGCTATACTGGTATTTTTATGGCAGTATGCTCATGTGCAATGTAGGAGGTGGACTTTTCCTCGAGTGGGATAGCCCTTGACTTCTATGCTGCCTTGAATTTATTTCATAACATTAACTTGCTTGGTTTTAAGAGAGCCACAGTAGAAATATTTAGGTCTTAATGTTTTGTGACCGAGTTTTGTTCATTTTCTTTGGCCTTTCATTCCTGGAGGCCTTTCTTTAGGTTTGTTTTCCTGTGGGCTTCCATAGAACAAGGGCCCCACAGCGTCACCTCCCAGCTCTCTGCTCAGCGCCACCCGTGCCTGGGCAGCTCCAGGTCAGGCCCTGGTCTCACCAGGACTTAAAAATGTGTCTGTCAAAGTCAGCAGGAAAAGTGTTTTGGCTGCATTGGGCAAAAACAAACCCCGATCCCCCTAATGACTGTGTTGCTCTCCAGCTGTGCTGAGGGAGCCAACCAGTGAGAGGAGAGGACACTCCTCACTCTTTTATTTATTTCACCTTAAGAGAGTTTAAGTTGTCTGTGTGAGCCTTGTCATTTCCTTCTTGTGAATTGGAGAAAAGCAATAAGTTCACTTTGAATAGAATATTATTTTTCCTTTATCTTTTAGCCAAGACTTAAATGCTTGCGTTAAAAAAAAAAAATAAGGAACAACCAGCAGTTTAGTGTTGTTTAACCACTCTAGAAGAGTAGTTGTGAATGATACTTTTTTTTTTTTTTTGCTGTGAGGAATGAGTGGTGCTCCTTCAAATCTGTGTTGAGCTAAGCTCGATGCAGACATTGGCTGTAAATGGGTCAGGCAGTCATTGAAGTGAGCAGTTGGCCACATTTGTGCTAACTCTAGTATTTTTGGTGTTTGCCAGAGGAAAAAGAATTCTAATTTCTATCAGTCTAAATTGTGCTGGGCAGCATTATCAGCTGGAAAGACCCCTCTGATTTGACAGGCACCACTGTATGATGATTAATTACTACTCAGCTTCATTGGACTTTTCTAATTTCCTTTTGCCACTAGCTGTAGGCAACAAGCGATAAGTACTGGTCTTATTATTTTGTGCAAAGGAAAATGTCTATTACTGCTCTGTCCTACAAGTAATCAGAATAAAAAGACAGCTGATCGGAAAACCTGTGAGGATCATTCTGTCTTTATTTATCCTACCCTTGCTTTATTCCTGTGCTGCTTCTACACAGAAGTTGTTTTACACTGTTGCCTGTCAAAATAAGAAGATAAAATCATAAGCGCTATCAAAGTAGTTGACATTTTGAAATTTGTATAATGATTTCATGGGAATTAATCCTCAATCTCCAAATAAATCCTTCTCAAAATGCTAATATAACTAGGAATCTTATGCCACAGAGTGTAAAACAATTCTTAATCTTCCTTTTCTATTTTACCAAAAAATTATTACATTAGTAGGCTGTCTTGTTGAGAAAAATTATAGCATTATTGCCATGTGCAAGAAGAGTAAGTATTTACATAACACATTATAATAATGATTTTATTGAGCCACTGAATGCTCTGAAGTATACCAAGAAGAAGGTATGCCACTAAGAACTTGTCAAGGACTTCACTGCTAGAGATAAAAATCGATGCTTGCAACTCTTAAATCTTTGTTCTAAAGTATCTTTTCAAATCATTAGGCAAATTCCAGTGAATTAATTCCAGAAGAGCCATCTGAGTTGCTTCTATGCATTTAAGAGATGCCATAGAATTTACTTTCAGGGTGAGGATATTAAATACACACTGGCTAACAGCAAAGCATATCTGCACACTGTTTGGGAATGCTGTACCAAGATAGAGGTGTGTATAACAGTACTAAAGTTATGTGCTGGCTGGATAAATTACCTAAATATGTAACTTCTTACCTGTAGGTTTACCTGGAGTTTCAGTTTAAAAGCTGACTTCGTTATATCTGACCAGGCTGGATGTCCTTATCTGCAGCAGGTCTATTTTCAGAATGTTTTCCTACTTAGGGATTTAGAAATAAGTAGAACCCTTGATTCTAGAAGTCTGCACCACCCTAGAAAAGGGACCTTACTAATCTCTTTCAAATGCATCTGAATGTTAATCTACTTTTTATACTACTTTTAAAGGATAGAATGCTGATACACAAGAGAAGGTGCTTGAAAAGTCTTCCAGGGAAATTGCATTTATCTTGTTTCTGTAAGACTTGTTGTTCTGGATTATTCAGAAAGTTTTCTTCTGATTAGGTCCTTCCTTCACATTTTGCATGCAGTTAGAACATCAGGTGTTTACATGGTCAGATCTGCAGAGCTTCCACAAGAGCGAGGGAGTCAGGGGACATGTGTGAAGCTGCAATTGTTTGGGGTTTTGATTCTGTTTTTAAAATGAAATGAAAGATGTTTGTAAGATTCCCCTCAAAAAAAAAAAAAAATTAAATAAAAATTTAAAAATTACAAACCACTTGCTTTGGGACCTGAAATCGTGCGGGAGGCTCTTGTCCTGAAGCAGCTCCCATCAAGAGTGCACAGCATTTATCAGCCAATCTTTTCTGAGGATGTAAATTCCAGGCCTTTGTAAATATGGATGGCCTTTGTGTGGAAGATGTATACTGCTAGCAAGGGGGAGAGAAGGCATATTTGCATGCAACTTTCACATCTGCTGCTGAACCCAAGAGCCTGATTAGTATCTGCATTCCTTTCCCCAAATAAACAGAGAACCAAATGGCTTGCAGATCTCCCAAAATGCCTCTTCCCCTGTCCACAGCCCTTTCTAGCCTCTTCCTTAGGCCTCTGCAGGGTGACATTCAATGACTGCTGGGAAGACAAGAGGTGCCAGATACATCTGCTTTTCTCTGGTCACTACAGGGACAGAATCTGAGCTCAGGACAGAATGGCTGGGAAGTGATGTCAAGGTGTTTGATCCAGAGCAGAGATTCCAGACCACTGACAGGGAGCTGGTTTGGCTAGCACATGCTCAGCATACCATGATTCAGGACATTGAGCAGAGGTATTTTTTTCCCCAGATGTAATTACTTTCATTTTTGTTTTGCAGACAACAAAAGTAAATGTATTGGCAATGTATGGGCAGCATAGATGCCAATGCTGTTTCACTTGACACAACCACAGCACTGTTATTCACTGTAAAGCGCTTGCGATATTGTTGCTGTAGTTTATCTAAAAAGGACTGGATTATATTCTTTCCTCCCACTTTATCCCCTTCAGAATCTGGTGGTTATTGTTCTCATGGTTTAGGGTAGCCCACTCTCAACAGGAGGGAACAAGGAGCTGAGTGTTTCACTTGAGAAAAGTATTGTAGTTCAAACCCCTGTACCACAGTGAAAAATACCTTGTATGACTGCTGAAATTATATATTCTTACTGGTAGCAAATCAGAGGTTAATGAGTATCTCAACAGGTGTTGTGAAGCACTCTTTAGCTGCTGATGTTTCCAGTGGAAATACCATATCCTGGACCTGGCTGCAGTATAAAGCAGAGCATACTCCTCCAGCAGCTGTAATTGTGGTATCCTGTTCCATGATTATTATCTGAATAGGATAGCACATTCAGACTTCCTTCATTCATTTAAAACAGTAATAAGTGCTTTGTAGAGGTCTGGATGGCTGAGATACATATATACATTAAAGAGCTTATCTTGGGGTCATCAACAACTATTAAGCAGACTGGCTTCTTTTAGCAAATAAGATGGAACATTCATCTACTGTTGACAGACACAAATTTTCTCCTCTGTTCATGGATGAGTCACTGTGCAGTTTTGTCTTGCCATCTGTAGCTTTGTATTCTTAAACAAGGTTGGGTGTGTTCCAGAGAAGTGTCAAAAAGCAACACCAAGCACAGTGATAACAAGACAGGCAAAATTTCTGTATCCCTTTGACAAAAGGGTCTGCCCCAAGTACTAACAGTTCCCACAGGGGGTGGGAAGGAAGTGGGAAGCTCTAGCGCGGCTCTGCAGCTGCAGGAAAGGAGATGTGCTGTTCCAACAACTCTGGAGCCCCAGGGAGGTTATGGCTCCTGCAGGCACGAGGACTTGTGTTTCCTCAAGTGCAGCGTTGGTCTTGGCACCACCAGGACTGCTACTGCTGCTCTTGAGACATCCTCCTCAGATGCTATTCTTGCACCGCTACTGCTACTCTTGAAGCATCCTCCTGAGGTTCAATGAGTTCACAGTGTTCAAGGTCAGGCAGAGAATAGCTCCATGGAAGAAATAAAAAGAAGGTAGGCTTTATTCCTGGTGATGCCTTCCAGGCTGCTTTGCTGTTCTATCAATGTTTTAATAGAGTCAAAAATATTCTCCTTTACTACATATAAAAGTAGGATCTTTCAGCTCTTTCTAGGATATAGCTTCCACTTTTCTACACAGCTATTTGCCACAAATCTTATTTTCCTGGTGATAGTAAAATAGTGGAGGTTGTAGTCTTGACACAAAGGGATGAAAAGCATCTTGAAATTAACTGCTCTTTAGGGAAAAAAAATAAAACCACATCTCGAGAGATGTGTTGGAGAAACAGGAATTCTCAATATTGTTATTTATTTGAAGTTAATTACTTTTGAAATACATGGTACTTCAGTAAAACCTACGCAATATTTTTTGTCATATGCATGCCAGATAATTATAAGCATAGAGTTTATTCATTTAATTTGGACTGCTTCAGAAAGTGAAATATAAAATGGTGCAACTGCTTTGTTCTTTTTCTAATAAAAGGTAGGAGCTTTTGAGTGTTATTAGACTGAGATAAGCTAGGCTTCTGTATAGCACAATTTTGTATGTCTCAACTAGCAAAAGCCTTTGAAGTCCTATGAATCTTTCTGCTTGTTAATTCTTCCATTTGTTTGATTTTTGGTACAAAGAAAATGAAAGAATATGATGAGATTATGGCATTTTAAGTCAATATTTATTAAAAAATCAATCTCGATGAAAATCTGCCCATCCTTCTAATTAGATGAGGCAACTTGAGGTTGATTTTTAATTGCAAAAGTAATTACACGGAGCAGATAGCCAGTGACATTTGATTATCTAGGTGATTGATTAAAAAGCCTAGCTCACAGAGCAGATTGTCAGCCAGGGGAATCGAGACAAAAGAGCAAATTAAAAAAGTTGTCCTGTTAGTAATCACAAAATTCAAGGATGAAATTACAAAGCTAAACACCTCCAATCCACGTCATCTTTGTCACTCAACTGTCTGCAGCATGCCTGAGCTCAAAAAGGGGCGATAAAGAAATGGATTACTTTTAAAAGAATGAAGTATTCAGGAAATATAAAAATAAAAGAGCAAAAGCACTGCTGAGAATAGGGACTTCAACCACACAAGCAAAGAAATAAAAATGTCTCTAAATTGTGACAGTTCAATTTCCCTATGCTCTTATGAAAGCTCATTAAAACCAAGCAGGGTTAGTCAAATTAAATATGTCAGATAGCAAAATATGTATTTAGTGACAAATCTTAATGATTAGTTAAGAATCTAGTCAAGATGATCCCTTTTTCCTCCAATATATGTATTTTACAGTGGAAATTCATATAGTTTTCTAATATTTTGAATTTATTTAATATTATATTAACTGATTGCAGGCTGTAACTGGAATGGGTACCACTGATAACTTTAAGTAATGAATGTTATAAAATGTTAATGAAATTTATATATAAGGCAATCTGAATAAAACAGGAGACAGAATGAAAATTGTGTTTGCTTATAATATCTCATTTTCTGTTTAGTTTTATGATACTTGCCTCCCTGGGCTGTGCTGTTCTTGTAAGTTGGTCCAATGAGTTGGTGTGCTAAAAACACTACAGTGTGACATCCCTGTGCGTGGCAGGAGGGTGAAACCAGATGGTCTTTAATGTCCCTTCCAACCCAAGCCTTTCCATGATTTTGTGACTCTAAGAAATTGTGGAACAGATCCTTACATCCAGTTATGCTAAGTTATGTTATCTGTAGCATGATGTACAGAGTGCTTCCATTGACTGTGGTGGCTTTGTATCCAGTTCAGTGTGTGACCCTTTTTTTTTTTTAGCCTTCACAAAGTACTGTTGTGTTTTATCTGAATTATCAGAGTGTTTTGGCCAAATAGTCTTCAGCAGAATAATTCCAGGCAGATCAAAATCTTATTAAAACCTAAATTCATTCATGAACAATAACTGCATTTTCTGAAGCACCACATGACTTCTTGGTATCACATTCCTGTCTAGCATTTTCTATACACCTGAAAAGTTGTGCCATAGTGAGGGCTGAGATTGAACAGCAATTAATTTCACTTAATGAAACTGGAAAATATGCAGAGAACTTTGGAATCTATTTTATTAGGACAAAACAACCCATTTGAGAGGAAAAATGCAGTGAAATTTTCTAAGCATCCCATCTAAAGGAAATTAATGTAAAGCCCATTGGCCTTCAGAGTTCTTGAGAGTTTAGCTGCTGCCGACTAGTAGCAAGTGGTGGGTTCACCATGGTGGTGACAGCATCAGACCCTTCATCTGCTGTCTAGAAGTCAGTGAAATCTTTGTGATCATTATTAATTCCATGGAAAGAGCCTGGTTTCTTTCTTCTTTAGTGTTGTCTTTGAGAAAAAGAAATGATTTCTAGACTGTTGGACTTGTTAAATGCCAGCTCTGTATTCTTCCTTTTTGAGGGTCTACTAGCTGTCACCCATCAAAATGTAATCTTATAGAGCAAAAAAATTCAATTTTTTAAAGGTTCTACTTGGATATTACAACACTGTGTAGGTTTCCAGGTTCCTGATAGGACTTTTGCATAAAAGCACATGAACATTGAAAGAGAGATGGATATAGACCTTGGCGTGTTTTTTGATCCCCGACTTAGAAAAACCCCAACCAACCAACCAACCAACCAACCAACCAACCAACCAACCAACACCACACCAAAAACTCAAAACCCCACAAAAACCCCTGAAACAATACCACCACAAACAAAACAAAAAGCCCAAACAACAACAAAAACCCTGAAAAAAATGCAGGAAACTCAAATTATTAAACAATGACAGGGTTGAGTGCCTTGGAAATACATAATTGCTCAAGACAGTAATTTGAACAGGGAAATGTCATAGAAAACTGGTCTCCACTCCCAGAACAACAAAAGGTGTGAGGATGTGTTGGTTTGTATGCAGTGCCACAATAGTCTTGGTATCTCTTTCGTCATTTTGAGGAGTTGGGGTGAGAACAGCAGAAATAATTTTTACAAGAGCAAATGTCTTTTCATTTAATAAAGAAAATATAAAAGTCAGTAATTTGAGCACTTTCTGCAGACAACCTCATCTCCCTGTTATTTCTGAGACTCAAAGCAAAATAAACTTAATCTTGCCTTTTAGAGCTCTGTTAAGTCTACTACTACTACTACTGCTACTACTACTAATTTATGATGCTTAGAGTTCATGTATCACTGTAGACAGTGTCTTTCTTTGCAAGCTTAATATTCTTTACATGATGGTGTTAAGAGTTGTCTCTTTTTCTTACATGGAAGCCACTTCACAGAAATGCAGTTCTGCATTGTATGGTCATGGAACCTTCATCCCAGTTTTCCAAAACAGCTGCTTTGGGTGATCTAATGTCTACGTTTTTTTCTGATCAGTTTTCAGTCCTTCTGAGTCTGAGTACTTCTATTTTTGCCTTTGCCTGCATTAAACAAGAAATTCAGATGTCGGTAATTAACTGGAGTTCCCCTGCTGCCAGACCAAATTCAGCTCCAAAAAGCCCTGTATATTGCTACTTCTGCATTTGTTAACAATGTCCAGACAACAGGTCTGCAATTAGATTCCCATCTGTTAGGCTGAGCATTTAGCATAGCCAATGGATGCAAATGAACTTGGGTCCCTCAGTGGAGTGGATCCTTAACTAGCAGTATCATATTTGAAAAGAAATTTAGCATCTCATGATAGGGAAGAAGATGAGACTTTTAATAATACAGCAGCTCTAAAATGTTTAAATGAAAAAATAAAATACTGTTTCCACATATGATGAAATAGAGTTTCCACATATGATGGTTTCTGCAGCAAATCGGAAAATATATTAAAATATTCCACTGTTTTCCCCAGTGTCTTGAATGCTGCATTAGATTGAGGGGAAAAGTGCTAACTTTAAATGTTAAGTATAGCATTTACTGCATAAAGTAATGCTGCATGGTTATATAAAATGTTAGAATTCTGCACCAATTACTTTTTGAGACTCTTAAAGGAATGCTTCAAATTGTTAAATATTTTTGCAGGATAAAATGGAGCGATGCATTTTTAGAAATTCTGCAATTTTGTATCAGTTCTAACAGTGTTATAATAAGGGATAATCCTACCAAGTCCATAGGCTGTGTGTTGGAGGATTAGCTAAAGCTTGCATATTTAAATGTTTCATTTTCTACTGGTATGTCTGTAAAATAGAGAGTAAAACCCACTTAAACTCATACCTGTTGAAGGGCTAAAACAGTAAGGAAAAAACTCTTTGTGCAAACTCAGATTTTCATTGAGTATTAATTGTATTATGCCTTTGCCTTTTCAGAGTTTGTAAATTAAAAATTAAATATTATATACAGTATATGAATTTAAAGTTTAAAGGGCTTCTTTTTTACATATTAAAAATATAATAATTCTGATGTGAAATAATTTTGAATTTTATATTTGTTTATTTAATTTATTTAATGACTCAGAATAAAAAAAACCCTGAAACTAATTGTAAAAGACCTTTGTAAAGTAATACTTGCAATTATTTTGGTGCCTTAGTAAAGTAGGAGAATGGGTTTTGCTCTAGAGTTTATTGCATATAGAATTCAATTTACACAGATTCATTTTTGTTGGGGCTTCTTTTTCTCTTTGGGCAATGGAAATGAGCATTTCAAATGGTGGTAGGACTTTTTTCAGCTAGAGTTTTGTCATAATTGTAAATGGGATCTGGACTGCTCTTCAAATTTCTTAGGAAAGCAAGCACTAGGTGACAGAAAGAATCCCGAAGGTACAAAAACAACGGTTGATATGACAATTTAAGTTAAAAAACCTGTTTCTAAGATAACTAACTATCAACATCTTGTTTCTGAGTTTGAGGCTTCCTTGTTCTCCCTGCCAGATGTAATGAGATGGACCATGGCCCCAAGATCTCTACATCCAAAGGGCTGAGGAGACCTGTTCAAGAGCACGGAGCACCAGCCTGGCAAAGTAAAAATGGGTGTGTTCATATTTCGTCTTCTCAGTGCAGTGCAATGCACTGGCCACCAGTTGCACCAGTATAGCATGTTCTTCCTTCATAAAACAACCTGGATTTCCCAGTATATGGAGGAGTTTCGAGCAGTCAGTGTCCTGTTAGTTCACAGCTGGAGTGTTCCCTTCCAGGGGAGTCTGATACGTCTCTTTGTGGCTAAAGTTCCTGGGAATGGTCTTGCTGTGGAGAGGAGATGGAGCTCTGGCTGCTGCTGGTGGACTCACGAGTGGCGTCAGCAGGGCAGTGCTGCTCTCCCTGCGTGAGCACAGCTCTCTCTGCTTGTGTGCTTGGGGCAAGATGGAAAGGTGCCCACTGGAAGGATGTGCCCTGCACTGCAGAACCAGCTATGACTTTTGCATTGAACAGAAGTGAATGGATTTAGAGATTATTTTGGGGCGGGGGGGGGGAATGTTTCCCTTTGAGAAACATTGCATCCATTTGTTTCATTTTAGCCAGAGAGTGAGATTGCTCAGGATGAGAAGTATGCTGCTTGTCACCATGACAAAAGTGCAGATCTTTGCCTCCGTGGGATTTGACTTTTCAGGGTCTGACAGAAGATGTGTGGGATCAGAATTTCCTGCCAGGCAAGCTGTTGGTTCAAGTGTAATACAGACAGGGTGGGAGCTTGTGATTGCCTGGTCCATAGCCTGCTAATCTTCCAGATTAGTCTATGCTTTCTCCCCTGGGGGCTAGCAGGCCATCAGCAGAAAAGAAGAGCAATCCATTGCTCTTTCACTGACAATAAACAGAGAGTGACAGCAGCTAGAAACCTTGTGGCAGTGCTGGAGAGATCTAGGAGTGTGTGTGGCTATGGTGTTTTAGTCAGTCACATTTTTCTTGCTCTTCTTAAACAGAAAATTATTCATATACACAGGTGGTGGACAAATTATGTATGGGAAGGTGGGACTGCAAGAGCATAGGTGCATGAAGAGGTTCTCCTAGCAGGAAAATTTTGGTCTGCTGCTTCTTTTTTTGGCTTATGTTTATTCTGTGATGCCATTAGTATCTCTCCCTAGCAGCAAACTGGGGCCATCCTCTGCTTCTTGTGCCTTAAGGAAGCTTTGGTTTAGGTGGACACATGATGAGGCATAAATCACAGGGCTGAGGTGCTCAAACAGCTGGTGGTGAGGAGGTTCAAGCATGGGAAGCCTCTGCTGTTGGCTGGTGCACAGCACCGGGGCAGGAAGGAAAGCCTGGCTCTGATGGTGACTGTAGGATTGGGGCAGGAGGGAAGGCTGGGCTCTGATGGTGACTGTAGGATTGGGGCAGGAGGGAAGGCTGGGCTCTGATGGCTGTAGGACATGAAGGGCAGCAAGTTCCTCCACCAGCTCACTTCTGCTCCATTAGCCAGTGGTGTGGGGTTTGGGCACCTCTGGGCTTGCAATGGGGGCCTTGCCACACCTAATAACTTTCAAATATGTCACAGCTTTTGCCTTCTAAATCAGAAACTGGCAGCACTTGACCACACTAAACATTGTATTTTTTCCAGTTCTCTTTCTGTGCATCACTTTGCTTGTTTATAAGATTGGTCTTAAGTGGAGAAGCCTCTTCTGCTGAGAGTAGTTTATGGCTGGAGCTGCCTCAGTACAAGTGAAAATTAGCTACTTAATCTGTACATTTTCCAAAAGTAGTATTTTCTTACCACATATGGCCACAAAAATCACATTCTTGATTTGTTATTTCTGAATTTGTCTTCCACAGATTCTTCTTTGATAACTTTGTATTATTTAATGATTGTGTTTGAGGGGTTTTTGTTTGTTTTTGTTCGTTGTTTGTTTGTGGGTTTTTGTGTACTTTTGTTGTTTTTTGTTTGGTTGGTTTTGTTTTTTTCATTTACAGGGCCCTTCACCTTTGATAATAAGCACCTCAGGCTTTCCAGTACAATGCCCACCAGCTACCTTCTTTCTTATTTTACTTGCATTGTTAGTACCTGGAGGTAGGTCTAATAACTGGAATACAGCATCAATGTCAGCATTCAAGTGAGGAAATTAACCTAATAATTGTCTCTGAAAATGTGTTCTTTCATTACACAGCCAGTGAGGGCGAGGGTCAGAGGTCATTTAACTTGCACAGTGATCACATTTGCATTAGCACAGAAAACCATTACCTCAGTAGGTTATAGATAACCCTACTGATAGCATTTAACCAGCCTAATTTTTTCTAATAAAGAAAAATAGTAATGAGATAACAAAAATTGGTCACCAGAACTTATTTAATGAGTACCAACTAATCATCCTGGCTGGAGTTTCTTGGAAGAAGTGCAGACAATTTTCACTCCTCTCCTGCTGGAGATGTACCTGCCAGCCCTTTGGAATCTGTTCTTTACATTTATTCTTTTGCTTGTTTTGTGGCATGGAAGACAGCTTGGCTTTTAGCATTAATTTGTTATTGTGTATCCTCTTGATTGCTTTCTGCCGTAAGGGTTATGTCCACAATGATGACAAAAAAGTGATTGCAGCCTTTTTAGGTGTGGCTGCGTAACATTTGGATGGGCAGATCAAAGACTGGTATCAATCCAGCTATTTTGGTGTGAGGTGTGGGTCACAAAATGTGCTCACCTGAGGAAGCACTGGAGTGCTGAGCTGTGCTGGGTTCTGTGTGCTGCTCACCACGGGCTGCCCTTGGACCAGCAAGTATGCAGCTGGCTCAGGTGTAGCCGAACACCTTTGTTAGTGCTCTGGCTGCCATGTAAACACACTCTTGGTGAGCTGAGTTGCTCTGCTTCTGGCATGCAGCCTGGCCCTCTACAGATAGATCCTAAAGGAGTTGACTTTTGTGCGCTTGAAGTCTAGTTTGCTGCTTCCTAGGGCAAGGACTTTAGCTGTTATCTTGGACATCCTCACAGCTTTGCCTTGTCTGTCTCCTCTGGAAAGCCTAGTCTGAACCCCTCTGTTGAAAAAGAAACAATACATGGTTTCTATTTTTTTTCCTCTGTGAGCATAACATGATGATAATTTTGAGACCATTTAGTGTTGTGGAGGCAGAGCAGAGACCATAGGATGCATTAGTTATATCTCCAAACAGCTTGATAGCAAAACTTCCATTCTGAATGGGCCGTGCCTTGACACAGCAAACATTTCCAGTATCAAGCACAGCTTTGGGGGCACTTCAGGCTGTGTTGGATCAACACTGTTTTCACTTGGTAGGAGGTTGTCTTCAAGCACCCATTCGCTGTTGACAGAAGGCAGTTGAAGGTGTTTTTCTCTACTATGGGAGATTTCTTCAGAGCAAACTGTGTGGTTTTTTGATGGTCTGCTCCATGATCTCCATTTGTGCCCATGTGGCTGCACACCAAGCAGCGAGGGGAAGGCTGATGGCAGCATTTGGCTCTCTCCACTCTCTGTGACCCCATTTCAGACTGTCCAGGGAGCCTGAAACACAACATGAATGCTGCTGCATGTTGGTCATCTGTATTAAAAGCCCTACTGTGATCCTTGCCCTGCAGGTACTGCAGCCTTCCTGCACAATGGTGTGTGCTATAACTGTAGCACATTATCATACTAAACATTATTATTATCCTCTATATGTAGTCAAAAATAATGTAATTGTTATAAAACAGTTAGGATGGGAGACAGCTAAACTAAACAGAGGAAATCATAAGAGCCATAAGAATAATGCTGGTTTCTGGCCTGAATGAAAAAGGGGGCATGGGAAGTGAATGTTTTTGCTTTTCTGGTATGTTATTTGCCCTTTGATAGCCCATATCTTGTTGATGAAGAGGAAGAAATCTTCTCTCTCACTAGTTGCTTATGGTTGCTAAACTGCTATTGAAGCACACTTGAAATTCATTTAATATCTCTTTCACATTTTCTGTCACATAGGGAATCAAATATTCAAGCAAGACTGTCACTGCCAGAAGTAACCCACAGAACCACCTTCCCTCAAATACTTTTCACGTTAAGTGTTGCCCCCTGACACGTACCCTTTCCCCAGCCCCACCCCGCCTCGGCTCCGCCGGTCTGTGGTCAAAGTGTTAGGCAACAGTTTTTATTAACTGTAATAACAATATCGCAGGGATGGCCAATTTAAACTGAAGTCCAAGCACAGCCCTGCATTTCACAGCTGATTCATATTGACGAGCGCTGCTTACCCTGTGAACTGTGAGCTGCTGGAATGAGCCACGCAGCTGCGGTTTTCTTTCAAGTTCCAGGATCCAAAGGCAGCAGTAATTGTTTTTGAAATGTTTCTTTTTATTCTTATTAAATAAGTTCATTGTATACGTTGAAACCTGGATCATTCCTGCTCTGATTTTCTTCCCTTTTCACTGCCAGGCTGAAAGCACAGCAGCAATGTGTGTGTTTTGGATTGCTTCTAAGCCATAATAAAAGTATCCTTTCTGCAGGGAAGGGTGCCATCTCTGCCATTCCCTCAGAAATGTGTAGTCCATAATTAGTCAGGATTTCCAACTCAGAATGCTAAATGTAAGAGACAGGGTGAACAAGAAACCCAACAAAATAACTCGATTTTTATTTAAGCTAACATAAAAGTGCAGAAATATGTTAGTTGTATATCATGACAGATTCTAGCCCAGACTAATTCGGTTCTTCATGTGTGTATTGGCATAAGGAATCAAAGAGTGTTTGAAAAGATGTGCTTACAAAGTAAGGCACTTTACCAACTGTCAGGAACTGCTTTGAAACGCGTCCTTACCTCTAGATACTATTTACCTTGAGGATGTACACTGTATATGCTCTCTTCAGCTTAAAGGCCCCAGGCTTGAGTAGCAGCAGTTACTATATCTTCCAAAAACCCCTTGTAAATTATCACATATGTGCCTTGCAGCACCAGGCTGTTTGCTCAGCAGGCAAACACAATGCAGCAGCATTATTAAATTTCCATGAAGTTTACCAAATTTGCAGGATCAGTAGGGTGGACCCAACAGGGAAGCCTTCCTACTGCCTGCAGCACCTTTAAAGCAGCTGATGGTGCTGCTGATACTTTGCATTCTGCTGTTACTCTACTGCTGTAGCCATCTACTTAATCTCCACAGCAAAGATTAGTTTATTCGATTAAGTCTGTTCCCTATAGACCATCCCTGTAGCTCCTTGGAAGGCATCAAGACTGTGTGTCTCCAACCTTTTACCAGCTAAAAAAGATTCAATAAAGTAATCTTTTCCCCCTCCTTTTATATGATTGGAAAATAAATTGAAAATGAATTTCAGTTATTGCTTGTGTTTTAAATATGAGATAAAGGTCAGGCCCCTTTAGCTATCTCCATAGATGGAGATTAACATGAGCATGTTCCATTATAAAATCATATAGGAGTTTTGTAAATCTGTCAAGTCATCTACAAATATATAATTAGTCTGTTAGATTTTGAAATCAATAAACAATGACTTTTTAGTGCTGTGCCTAGAAAGCTTTGCTAGAGAGTGCTTTAGGCATAGGAGTCCAGATAGCAAAACATTTGCACTGTCTACATTATGCTGTTCTCTGGATGTTTAGATGTCGTAGGTTAATTGAAAATCAAGTGTATGTGTGTGCTTTTTTATTATGTTTTTTAACTCTACTTAAGAAAATAAAGCAATTTTAAAGTTGGATTTTTTTTTTTTTTTTTTTTTTTTTGGTTAAAGCAGCGTGTCAAACAGTAGACATTCAAAGTGTAAACTTCCCATTTTTCTTTTCATAGTTGGCTCCAGTGAGATAGTGACTGTGAATGTTTGTAAAGCAACATTCATAGACATATTTATACAAGGCATGTGTTCACCGTTTGTCATCACTGTCACAGAACATGATTTCCCGGGTCAGAAAATTGACTTCAAAGCTTGACCCTGAAGATTTGACTTGCCTGTTTGCTTATTCTGGTTCAAGATGTGATGTCAAAAGCTGTCCTATTAGTGGCACCTTTTCACATTTAGTTTGCTCAGGTTGATAATAATGATACTGGAAGGACCGCATTTTGATGTTGAAAGAGGGGAAGGAGCACTGCTGAAATTGATGGTGTTGACAGTAGGAGGTGAGATTTGGAAAAGATATATTAAAATGTGGATATTATTTTAAATGACAGCATTCCTTTGTTAGAATGCTATGTGTCATCATGAAATTAATTTTTTGGTGTATCCTATTCCTAAACTAAGATTATATTTTTCATACCATGTAGGCACTGTTTATATACCAGTTGCAAACATATACATGTGTATGCTTTGAATGCAATTTTTAAAGTGGATTAATTAGAATATGCTTATTAGAATGGATGACCCTGTTTCTTTTAGTGATTTTAGTGTTAAATTTTGATATGCAGAAATGCATTTTTTCTAAAGTCTGTTTGCTTTAGGAATAGGCTCACATAATTTTATGTCCAGCTCCCAAAATCAGGACTGCTATCATTCATCTCCTGGTTATGTTAGTGTGGCATTTTTACAAGTTGCTGAATATACATAGGGCCCTGTCAGAATCCAGGGATCTCAAAGAATAAAGAAATTTCAAAATTAGATTATTGAAACACTTAACGAGAAGACACTGTGGCAGGATAAATGTCAAATCAATAACTTAATGCTCATGATTGAGTATCCTGGGTTTTAACTAATGATTACCTGTTTATTGATCTACCTTTTGACACCAAAGTCAGAAATACTGTGATACTCTTTATTTAAAAAAAAAAAAAAAGGACAAGGAAAGGGAATCTCATGCAATATAACATCTATATCAGTGATGGTTTTCATAGCATGCTGATAACCTGACATAGTTCAATTTATTTGTGTTGTTTGCAGCTAGTGAAGTTAAAATAGATGGGCCTCCCATTTTAATATGACCTCATATCAGTTAATTTATATTAGGTCATATCTAGAAGTTTCCAAGCTACTTAGCTTGCACAGACCTCAGTGGAATGTAAAGCAGACAGTGTGTAAGGTCATCGCAGAGGAGAATTGCAACCATGAGCCTTGCTTTGGGCGCAAGACCTGAACTCCTTTGTTGGACGTTAATAGCTTTCACTTGTCAATTGACAACACTTACTATTAATAATAATAATTTAATTTCCTGTGTTTACTTGTTTTTATAATTTTACAGTGACTAGTACTCACTTTTACTTTTTTATTTTTCCTTCATCTCACTGTTGTAGCTAGTAAAAAAATCCCATTCCCTTAAGATCTTGTATTTATAGAGTTGTCCATTTCTTCCCTAAGTGTTTGTAGGTTGTGATCCCTTTGTGCTGTCAGGTAAAAACTGCAGCTGCCTCTCTGTGTAGTGCTTGGCATGTTTTCAGGAGTGAGGCCGGCTGGGTAGAGGTGATGCTGCTGTTGGGGGTTCTGCAAGCTTCTAACGTCACAAGTGTAATTTCAAGTCTCAAGAATTGATCTCCGTTGATTTTTTGGCTCTTTTGTTCTTCTCATTTTTTGATGTTCACGTTGTGTTTTGGTTGCTCTTTTGATTTATTGTTGTTGTTAATTTTATCTATTTTCTTCCTGTGCAGTTTGTATAAGAACAACTTTCTCTCTTTAAGCACCAGCAGTGTCTGTCAATTGGTCTAGCAGCGGAGCAAGTGGAGTTCCTGGCAAGGGAACAGGAGAGACAAACTTATTGACAAATCACATTGTAATCGGGGTATAAGAGTGGAGCTGACCGGTAAAATAGTCAGATTCTGCCAGCTTTGCTTGGAAGTATATTCCATTTCCACAGAATAAAAATACTTCAGGAGATGAATATGGATTTCACAACCTGACCTAGTGGACAGGCATCACCAAACTGGTAGAGGGGTTGATTGGTTAAATTGGACTGGTGGTCTCTTTTATTAAGGTGGCTGCTTATGCTGGGTAAAAAATTATACAATAATATAATATCATCTAAATCAATAAAATTACTCAGGAGTATGTTAAATAAGGATGACATCTCTTGCTGCTTAGCTTTTCTGCTTGTAGAAATTTATATATACAAAGTTCACTGAAAAGCCCGAGAGCTTAAATTCTTCATTTCTTGCCTAAAAACTGAAGTGAAACTGAGTCATAGGAAGAGGAGAGGAAATATGTAGAACTAAACTAAAAAATTCTACTAGGTGTGACATACACATATCAGTGATAATTAGAGAATTTTGTCTTCAAGAAAAGTCACCTTGACTTTAAAAGCTAAACAAGTCTTGAACAAGCTGCTAATTATGATGCATCTCTGAACGGTTGAGCACATTTTTAAGCACTCTTCTTGCTTAAATAGTTCACATGAAGTTCTTCCCCCCTTCTTTCTTTTTTTCCACTCCCCCTAAACAGAGTTCGTTGGTCAAGTTGATCTCTTGTTTGAAATTCAATCAAGGGCATTAAAGTGTAAACCAGTTGGAAAAACAAATTGCTTAGGGAAATAATTTGCTTAAACAACAACAAACAAGCTCTGGTAATCTTCTTACAGAAATTAATGAAGGGAAAACCCCCTCAGCTTGGGTGGATAATGATCCTTAGCTATCATGTAACAAGCCTAGAAGGTTTAGGGAGAAGGTGAAAATTAAGAGAGCTGGATTAAACTGAACTTCCAAAGGAACGAAAAGAAATTCAGGATAAAGATCAGTTCTCCCACTTTGAGATTGAAAGGTAGTTCTGAACTGGAAAGAGCCTAATCCTTTATGCAAATCTGGTTTAAAGTCAAGTTTTCATCTTGGAGTGGTTTTTATTTCTACCGTATAGCTGATAAATTAAATACTAAAAAATAATTCAGGCAACTATCTTGTTAACAGTCACTTTACACAATGAAAGCTTTTTCATCAGGTATAGCTATAAAACTGGTAAATGTGGGAAAAAAATACTTTTATATTCTCATGTTTGTTTTTAATGCTTATTCTTTACTAATTAATCTCTTCAAATTATTTAACCACAAAATTGAGATCTCTTCACATTAGGGCCTACCCCAGAGGACATTCATGAGGGACTTCCTGATTACTCAACAAAATTTAATTAGTTTTCGCAGTACCTACATGTTTATCTTTTAATAATGATAGGAGCTACCTTCACTTCCACGGAGAAACTAAATTTCCATTTCAGTCCTCCTCACTGAAACAAATAAGCTGCTGATTTATTTTTTATGTCATATATATTTTACTTAAAACGTGTAAATAGGTTTCAGCAAAAGTTTTTAATTATTCTATTTTCATTTAGTTTTGGGAAAGATCATTGGACTCTGCAGTTAATTATCTCTTCCACCAAAAAAAAAAAAAAAAAAAAAAAAAAGGTGTTCAGGTTGTCTTCTGTCTTTTCCCTTATCTTAAGGCTTATCATTGCTCAAGGTTTGTTTTAAGTCCGTGGAAGTGCTGAAAAGCAAAGTAATGGAAATACGTGTTTTGTAACTGTTAGGACGGGTGGAACAATTCTGTCAAAATATCACATGAAAGCTTTACTAATTAAATGAAAAAGAGGTATTTGGGGATCTGCGCTCTGTCTCTAGGCAGACCCTGGGGGAAGCCAGTTGGCAGTCATCACCCACCTCAGCTCAATCTTAATGCAGTGGAAGTTGTAGGTGGATGTTCGTTTAGGCTCCAAGCCCACAAACACTTACAGGCACCCTCAGATTTATGGGACAATTTGCAGTGCATCAAGTTAACTGCATACTTAGGCATGCCTTTGCAGGAGTGGGGCAGTGCTTTGTCTAGTCACACACAGCTCACACATCTTCAGAGGAATGGTGACTTCAGGAGGAGGTGTAAGAATTTCAGGATACCTACTCAACAGGTCTGAAATGTATTACACATGGTGTGAAGCCTGATGAAAAATGTTATTTAATCTTGAGGGATGAGGGGGAGAGTGCAAGGGGAAATTGCCTTTAAAGTCAGAGCAGTAATAATTACTTTAAAGTTTGTTACTGTGATATCACCTTGCCATTAAACCTGATGTCCTCCTTTCGCGGAATTTCTCCTGGCCTATTCTCAAACACATTTAAAGTGTTAAGTAATATGAAGTCAATGAAGCTTGTGATATTTTAAAGTTCTTAGAGACTGATTGTTTTACATTTCAGTGTAGATTAGATCAGACTGAGCAGAAGTCACTTCATATGAAATATCCTCGAGTGTGTAATCGTTTGATTTAATTTTGTAGCCTCAATCTAGAATTTAAGTGAGGAGAGTGAAATAAGAAGTCCTTCACATTCACTTCATTGAATCTCTTTTCATGGCTTGTCAATAATTCCTTATATGAGCAGATATACAGGAAATTGTACACATTCTGAAAGCTTGAGTAGATGTCTGAAATATTCCAGTAAAAATCTGTTTATTCCCTTCCTCTCTAAAAGAGCTTTCAAAAGTATTAGAAGGAATTTTTAAAATCATGCTTAAAATAATGATTATATCAGTGTTTATAGTATTTCTGGGAAAAAAAAAAAATCAAGCTTCCAAAAGGCAGTTCTCTCAAGTATGACCAAAAAAAAAAAAAAAAAAAAAAAAAAAAAAAAAAAAAAAAAAAAAAAAGCCTTCAACATAGCATTTTTAAAAAGCTGATTCCCTTTCAAACATATTAATACAGGAATAGAATTATACTAAACCATGTTTCTTTAAAATCATCGTATTTACAGTCCTTATCTGGTTCCAGTATCTATAACCTTGAGCATTTCCAAGACTGTGTACAAATACACAATCTCCCTGCCCAGTAGGGTAATGCAGTCACCTTTGTTTTACAGTCAGGGACTTGGAGCACAGAGAGTCTCAAGTCCTGATCCTCAAAGATTTTTTGGGTGCTTTATACATTTCTTACAAAAAATTAGAATTCTTACTTATTTTCATTGAGGGTTAGCAGCTTAACGGGAGTATGTTTCTTACCACATTTGAGTACACCTTGACCTAAACGATCCAGATATTTTCATAGAATAGGGATTTATATTTGGTTTCCCAAACCTTAGGCTTGATGCTTTAGTTACTGGGCCACTCTTTGCTGCAGCTATGCTCCTGCAGATTAAGCCCAAATACTACTGCAAAGTAGATGAAACTAAGATACAAAATATGCTCATGGTTAGTGGTGCAAATGTCCCTTAAATGGTGTACCTTGTATATTCTGATTTGTTTTAGTGTCTAACAAAATCTATGCATGAAGAAAGAGGCCATCCTAATAAATATGAATACATCCATCCAAATAATGCCTGGCCAAGTCCAATTCCTAATAATTTTGAATTCAATGTGAGCTTCATGCAGAGCAGTCTAAGTCAAAGAGCTTTGAAAATAAAAAAAGATAATAGTTCAAAGATTTTTGGACACAAAGATGAGGTAAATGTAGTAGCATCTGTTCATTTTAGAAGTTTTCTAGCACAACTGTCTATGATTTTTAAGTGCTAAATAAAGTTAACAGGTTATTGGGCTCCTCTTCAGCATTTGTGGCAGTAACTACATGCCAAGAGAAACTGTGAGGAAAAGAAAAAACCTGTGGATTCTTTTTTGGGGAAGAGACGTAGCCTAAGCTGCTTTTAAGTTTAAGATAGGAAGGACTCCATGTAGCAGCTGATATCACTTAGATGCTGCTAGCTACATCTTTCAGCTTGTTCTTTGCCAGCTTAAAGTTCTGCATTAAAAATGTATGTGTGTATATATAGGATCTGGGAACTGTTGCAATAAAATTGGCACACTGGGGACTCTTGTTTATGAAGTTCAAGGTTGCCCACCTGCTAAAGGAAGGAGTTGTAGTGCATCCATGGAGCTTGGGCTGTTCTTCAGCAGCCAAGACTTACTGATAAGTGAGAAATGTTGGCTCTTACAATTCACTCACAGCAGGGAATGTTTTCATACTCATTTTATTGAATCTACAAAGCACAAGGAGGGCTTGGCTTCGAGAAACAATCTCAGTACTCCAGAAGTCCAAAAGTAGGAATGATAGCAAGAAATAACATATGTTCTAATAAATGTTTTGTATGTTGGTGGCTCAAGTTTGGGAGGAGCTAATATCATCAAAGATAATTTACCAGGTCTTGCTTCAAATTGTGAGACTCACTGAAGGGCCTCCAGCTTTCTATAAGAAACCTCTGTCTAGTTAACAGGGACTCCTGGATGATTCCTGAAAGTGACTGTAGCGTTCTAACAGCCAGTGTTTTTGCTGATTCCTATTTAATGCTGTGTTTTGCATGCTACTCCCTAAGTTCCTCTGTACTGCAGAACTGGCTGCAGATCAAGCTTGAAGGAGTGTCCTAAATTTGATGTTGTGTTGAGATCAGATAGAGCTGTATAATGGACCACAGAAGAACAAAATTTAAATAAAAGGTCTTATATCTCTATTTTCTCACCACTATCTGAGTACCTTATTGCAGGACTGAGAAAGCACCTTTCCAATATTATCTTGCTTTAGGCAGAACTCTTCTCAGTGACTTAAAATTATTTATGGGCATTTGTGGAAACTAGGTACCCTTCTGTAAATCAGGACCAGTGGTGTGAACCTGGAGCAAAAGGGAAATAAACAGCAAAAAGAAATCCTAACATGTATATGCTTTTGGTATAATTGTATGTGTAATATACTTAAATGTGTAAGTATTTCAATTTAACCAATGAGGGAACTAAGGCACAGAAAATTAGGTATGTCATGTGAGATAACACCAGAGTTTAGAAACAAAATTACTTTATTCTGCTTTTTTAATCTGTAGGAAAGCTTCCCTACTCTTTTTTTTGCTGATAATATTGCATACATGATCACTCAAATATTTTCCTAGCATGCATTTAAGATACTTTCATTATCCAGTCAAACCATGTTAAAAGTTACCCATAGTCTGTGTACACTACAAATCCATACTTTGGGAGGCAGTTTTGAAATATCTCATATGCCTGATTTTTCTTTAAAATATAATTGTTAGTTAATTCATTATCACATTTAATAACCTATACAATGCATAACTATAACTGCCAACTGTAACCTCATTTTTTCACATTTATGGGCTTTCCTGTGTATTAATTTAAGGAAAAGCAAAGATAGGGCAGTTGCATGTAGAACTTCATAAATAATAGTGCTTGAGGCTGCTGCCCGAGTTGTGAAAGAAACACTATTTTTCTCCTGTGACATGAAGCTTTAAGGACTTTATGTCCTGATCAAGAAGGAATGCTTTAATAAGCATCCATGTTAGAGGGTTTGTGCTGTGTAAGCTTGGTACAGACCATATGGGCAAAAAGGCACATTGTGTGGCGACAACTGCCCTGCTTGTCATCCCCAATCATACTTGCTCTAATCCTTGTTTTAATTTACTCTGCTTGTACAGCACCAATCCTGCCAGTGCGGTCCTTAGGGTCCCTTCATTCCTGCCATTTATGACAAGGAATATGCAAAGGCACAATTATTCATCCACTAAGGTGACAGAGAAGGGCTCTGCTTGGGAATATGTTCCCAGACTTGCAGCATCATAATGTCAGTTGTTAAAGCACTTTGCAGTTGCAAACAATTCTTGAGAGACTTTTTTTTTTTCTTTTTTTTTTTAATATAAAAATTTTGAATGCAGAAGTGCTAAGACTAAATGAATCCTTATTGATTAAGCAGGGCAATGCTGAAAAGTTTCAATAAATAACATTCTTCATACTTTGTCTTTTATTCAATGGGATAAATGGGATGGGGTTTTCCATCCCCCTTCCACTTAATTATTGTGCTCTTATCATTTGTTTAACTTCAGACAAAGGATAGTACGTTGAGCCACCCTTATTAAGTCTTACATACTGTATATTGTTTATGTTCTGCTGTACACCACATTCCTAAACGGACAAAAAAAAAAAAAAAAAAAAAAAAAAGCCAACAAAAACCCTCAAGTGTAGCATTCAGCCTCTCAAGTCCATGATGTATTTCATTTGCTACGGTCAGAGCAATTTTAACAATGCCTTTCATTTTCTTATAGCCTAAAATGATTTTCTTTCTGTGAGGCCATTCTCCAAAACTTCTCTTCCCTTTTCAGGGTATCATTTGCAATTTAAAGCTAACCTGGTGAGCATACTCACAATAGGCTTGCCCATAAAATGGTTCAAGGCCTGCCTGCATGCCTAATGAGGTTGATGTTGAGCTATTTAGCTCTTTGTCCTTCCATAATATCTACTTAATGCAGTTCAATGGGAGTGGATTGTTAGAAGCATTAAAGATTCTATTAAGTCTTTACTAAAGCCACTCTATTCTAGTCCAGCTGTATAGTGGCAAGAGCATTAAATTTGAGAATGTAGTGGGAACAAGGGGTCTGAAAAAGCACCTATAAAAAAAGGACAAATTTCCTAACGAAGTAAGACCACACTCAATTTAAGACCTGTTACTTTTGTATCTAGATCTAAAGACTTTCTCAATGCGCATCTCACAGTGTTCTGAATTAAGTCTAGTTTCACGTAATGGATGAACAAGCTGCAGTTTAAATCTTCATTTATTTTCAAAAGCATGTGAGTAGGTTTTTGCTTCACCACACTATTGAAATCAAATAGCATTATGATTTTAATCTCAGAGAAACTACCAAAATCTTGCAATGGCCTCCTTTCAGATAACATTTAAATGTATTAGATTTTTCCATTTGCTTAAATACTGCAGTAAGATTGGTCTGCATCAGGAATTCAGAAATCTCTGCACTTTGAGGGGAAGATAAACAATGCTTCTGACAAAACAAACAAACAAACAAACACCCTAAAAAAAAAAAATATCAGTGCCTTGTTTTGCTTAAGGGTTTGTGGTTTTTATCAGGTCTGTGTGGTGATAGCCACCAGCACTGAGAGGAGGAAAAAAAAAAATGAAGAAGGGGTAGAATGGCCAGGATTTCACACAGTTGGCATTGACTTGGCTTGAAGAGGCAAGCACTAAGCTGTCTTTTCAACCATAGTAAAAACCCTCCATCTGGCCACCCTGAAACTCTGTTAGCTTGTTCAACTCGCTGTCGGCTGATTGGGCTTTGTGAAGCAGAAGTAACAACATCAATAGTATAAACCCTTGCCACTTGAGAGTATTACATTTCATTTCATGCTTGACTTAATCAAAACTGGGGAAATGAAATTTACACCTTTTTGATGTTCTTTTCCCTGCTGTTTAAGGAGAAGAATCTTAACCCATTTGATCTTCACATGCACCCAATAAATGACCAAATATGCCAAGCTGCCAAAAGCAGACGGCTGCCAGTTGCCAGTTTATGTCAGGTCACTGTGAGAGAGCTTAATGCAGAAGGTCTTTAGTTTCATACCAAATACTTTGTTTTGCAGCACGGTATTTTGGTTGCAATGTCAACAATTTAGCTCCCCTCCCTATTAATATTTAACTATTATAAAGAAAGCAGAAAGACTCTTTTTTTTTTTTTTTTTTTTTTTTTTTTTTTTTTTTTTTTTGTGGAGGGAAATGTGTTAGCAGCTGGCTGTTGCGTGACAGTCAGGAGAGAGTGACAGAGATGAAATGAAATGAAGCTGGGTTGGAATTGCTTCTTCAAACCCTTGACATTTGTTCCTTTCTTTCCTGGCTCTGATCTACACGATATACATAGTTGTTGTTGTTGTTTTTCCTGCTAATAACAAGACAGTGCAGTGCCGGATTAGAGACTGAGTGAGTGAAAAATGGGACTGGTGATAAGGTTTTCCCAGTGCCTGGGGGGAGGCTCATTAAGTGGGAGATCAGATCGCTACAAAATACATACATGAATAAAACCAACGACTAACAAAGTTCGCTCAGCAACTTGCTGATGGAGAAAGCGTTTGATTCAGCGCGCTCGGGCCTTGGGAGGAGGTTTTGCAGCTCACTTGGCTGCCGGGTTTGGACGCTTCACTTGGCCCCGGTGCCCACACGGGTGTGAGATCTGCTGTCAGCACCTGCCTGGGGCCGGGTCCGCTCCGAAGAGCACGCACAGACACAGCGCAACAGGTCCCTGCCTTCCCGCCGCCGTCCCGCTCCCTCCGGAGACCTTTCGCCTTTTGTCAAGGGCCCACATTTATGACTTGATGAAAACATTTGTAATAGATCATCAAATACTGATACATTCTGCGGGACAATATCCCATTTGTTAAATATAAATTAACATTTACACAGATCCCCCGTCGCAGAAAGGCGAAGGGTTTTGACACCTTTTCAGCAAGACAGGCCGGGCCCCAGCGAAGAAAGCCGAGGGCCTGTAAAGGAACTTGTCCCGAATGGTGATCCTCAGGCTCTTGTGTGACAAGGTACATAGTTTCTATTCAGGAACAGGCAGATTATCGGTTACTATAGTTTCCCTAATGCTCAAATGGAGCTGAGGCCTAAGCTGAACAGAATAGGTTAAAAGGTGCCGATGTTTGGGCCTGCGAAACCACATGTTGAGAGTCAGAGACCAAACAACACAAAGAGCACATCTCTCCGGTCTTTGATGTCTTCTCTGAGGGACGCGGGGTGAGAAAAATGCGGCGGTGCCCCCTGGCCCAGCGGCCGGACAATGCGGCCGTGTGGGAGCGCGGCTCTCCGGTGCAGCCGGGCTTTCCCCGGGCCCTGGCGCAGGACATCGGCACGGCCCGGCTCGGGAAATGCCGTGATGGCACCGCCATCACACACAGCCTCCGCGCTCCTCCACAGCGAGCCACGCGCTCTGGGCTTGCACACAAACTTGGGAACTTGAAGCACGAAGTTTAACTAGACTTTATTTGCTGTTTTCTGCATTTCTTTCCACTTAGCCCGTTCTTTAGCATTTCCTTTGTGTCGGGTGCTTTAAAAACTCTTTACAGCACTTCAGCTAGCAGCTTTTTATTTGCCTGCGTGCCTCAGTGTCTGCTCTGAATCCACTGTGGAGTTGGTGCAGCGGCTGCTGTGTGCTTCCTGCATGAATCACTGATTCTGCTCTTTTTTCCATTTGTGAGTATACAGTGTTTTTAAGCAATTCATATTCACCATAAAAATGTTCCATGTATGATATCCCCTGATAGCACAAGTGATGCTCTTGCATTTTTCATAAGCAAGATTAAAATACCTGCTCCTTGTGCTCATGTTGTAGGTCTCGTCTGTTCTACTGCAACTCAGTTTAGTATTTTAATTTTTTATTAAAACTCTCACAAGCAAGATAAATGTGCATTGGCTCTAAAGGGAGACTTCCAGCTTTGATAGGTTATATTGCCTCAATTTGCTGCTGCTCTTTAAGTATTCCAGCACTCAATGTCCAAGTATTATGCAAAGCAAAATTAATCAGCACCTGCATCTTTTAAAATAATAGAATTCATGAATTCTAAAGTTTTATCAGCGTTATTGTAATTCTGATTGTCGTCAGTTCTTTATACCATTATAGAAAAATATCTAATTGTAACAACTGTATTCCTATAGTGAACATATTACTTGAATTCAAACCCTAACAATGGCAATAGGATAACTGTCCTTGAATTTGAGCCTTTTGTGATACATCAATAGGCTTACAATGTGCTGAATTAGCAGGCATATTAATGGGCAGATGCAGCACCAGCCCATTCTTTTTACCCAAATCTTCTTATGCAAATACCCCATGAATCCAGTTCAAAGAGCTAGCTTTAAAATGAGCTTCTACACACATTCAGATGGGTCCTTTCACAACTGCAATGGGACTTAGATAGAAAGTGACATGAGAAAAGTTTAGACACTTGTTTTTATAACTGAACATGATCTTGTTATCATAATCTGATACTGGTAACTGGCATGGTCTGGTTGTAGAATTTTAAGCCTTTAACAGAGGGAGATAATCTAGGCCTTTGTGCTGCAATGTACTGAATCCTGCACTTGGTGAAAGCTATCAATGAGAATCGCAGTTCATGCTTTTTCAAACAAAACTTTTTCATGGTAAAAGCTTTTATCCTATGATAATTACTAAACTGATTGTAGCGGTGCCTTTAACGTCAGTGAGCTCATAACAAGGACACATAAAAAAGGCTGCGTTATTTTAGAATAAATAAATTATCAAATAAAAAGTTTTTGTTTGCTTGTTGAACTAAATGGTAATGAGGTCATTATTAAAAATGCTAATGCAAAGCAGCATGGATAGTAAAAGTTAATGTATTTTATGAACTTTCTTTTGTTCGCTCTGTTACTTGTGATTGTTTCTCATCAACAGCATCTGGACAAGAATGGTTGAAATGATTCAATTGCAAATTTAGGAAAACCTGCCAAAGGAAAAGAAGGATAATAGTTTCATCAGATTGATAATGTTGAAGCCCCTTCCTTTAGAGTTAATTTTAAATTTGTCTGCAATTTCAATCAAAGTCTATGGTTTTCTAGGTGGTAGATTAGATTTTTTCAAACTGTCTATTTTAAGAAGTCCAAAAGCCAGTAAGAAGGAATTTTGTGTTGACATTTCCCATACATGCTGACCAAGCTTCATTAAAGCAATGCTTCCTGCAGAATATTCTATAGGAAGCATAAAGACAACTGAGAATCAATTCTCAGCTGGAGCAAATTGGCATAACTAATTGACTTCTGTGGATCTGGTCAACACTGTTTCAGCCTTGGCCGGTGTGTGGAGTTGATAGATGTAGGTAATTTAAACTACATGAGATTATTACAAAAAATGAGAGGGGAAACAATCTCCTCTTTTATCATTGCATTTAGGTAGTCATAATGTATATTAGACTAGGCATGTACAGCATTATCTCTTGTTTATTCCTTGTAATTTTTTTTCTGAAATGAGTATTTATACTGTTCTGAAGCATTAATGAGGTAATTCTTACACCAAGAACCTTGATGCCATAGATGAACATAAAAGCAAGCAGATCTCATGCAGTTATTTTTAAACTAATACAAGGATTTCATGTAGATGCATACTGGTAAAAATATTATGGGTTGTGCTTGATAGCCTTCATGGAGGATTGCTTCATTACATAGGAGTTCCAGATTCTTCTTCTAGGCACTTAGTGTTTCAGCATTAATTAGCAGCGTTATTTTGGGACATAAAACATTTGGCCAAAGATTTGATTTTTAGTATTGTTTTCTATTTTCTGTAAACCTGCAAGAGGAAACTTCTGTGCTGAAAAATCATATCAAGTTAATGTGTGAGGGCCTTATTCTGAATTCTGATATATTGAAGTCACCCTTGTCTCAGAAATTTATCCATCACCATTGATTTAGCTTTATCACACTTAGACTTTGATACTTAACTGCTTAATTATTCTTTCTGTTTGGTTTGGGGGTTTTGTGGTTTTTGTTTGGTTGTTTGTTGGGTTTTTGTGTTTTTTTTTTTTTTTTGGTGATTTTTCTGTTTTTTGTTGGGGTTTTTTTGTTGTTTTGTTTTGTTTTGTTTTTAGTGCTCAAATGATGTTATGTTTTCTTACTCTTTTTGCTGTATCTGTTGTTGTTTAATCAGAGCTTGGAAAAAGATGTGAAAGGAAATCAGTGAAGGAGAACCACTGAAGGGTGAGGTGTCAAAGGTAATGCAGGAGAGAAGCATAAATGGACTAGAACAGTGAAATGCCTGGAGGGCAAACTGCATGGTAGAGGAGTGGAAGGAGAGGAAAATGGGGAATCATCTAGAACATCAATATCAGACTGTCAAACTGTATGTTATGTAAAAGAGGAAAGGAAATTTTGTATAAATTAATGGCAGATAAGATCATCTAGGGAGTAGAACAAATGAAAGGAAACTTGGAAATTCTCAACAAGTAACTTACCTGTTCTTTTACTGCAGTTCACCACCACAGAGTTCAGGTTTCTCAATGTCAACAGTAACAAAAGACAAGGTAAAGGAGATTGTACAGTCAAAATTAATTTGAATGAGCTTTAATATCATTAATGTGTCTGTTGGGTGTCAATAGTAGAGAACAAGACAGAAGACAAAAATATCTTCAAAAAGTGTGTTGTTTTTAGAATTTATTTTTTGAGGAGTGTTCTTGAGCACAGTTTTTTTAAGAAAGCAGAATTGCAATATTCTGGCATGAAAATAAAGTTCTTGAGTCTTTTTACTCATGGAACGGTTATTGTCTGAAAAAGGAGTTTCATGATGGTAAAGGCTGTGTGCAATTTTATGTCAAATTTTCAGAACATGTTTTAGAAGATGCACACTGTTTCCATAAATGACAGCTGGCTAAAATATTTGCAGCCAAATCATATTTGAATATTTTGCAAATTAAATGGAATGTTTTGACAGTTTGAAATAAACCCCTTTTATTTCTAGATGGCATTTTTCCATAAAAGTGAAATTAATGTATCTTAGAGAAAAGGGTTTCAGTATCATTCCTTGCACTGCTCTTGTTGACTTTTCTGATTTTTGTACTTTGAGAAACTGGGATAAGTATGTATTTTGGTGCTTTGAGGAACTGGATCCTACAATGTTTGAGATAAGCCTTAGTTTGTCCTGCAGACAAAGCTGAAAGTCATCCCCAAGAGATTCAAATTCTTGATTTTGTCTTTTTGACATCTGGCGCTGAAAGAATAGTTTCATGCCTGCTTTTCTATTTCTTTTTGTGCATGGGAGATTTTTTTTTTTTTTTTTTTTTTTAATGCTCATTTTTCAAATCTCCTTCCAGGGAAGGAGTTTGGCATGCTTTGGGCCCTCTGAGCAAACCAGTGTTTTCTAACTACAGGTGTTCACCCAGCAGTAACATTGCACTGCACTGCATTCCAACCAGAACAAAAAAATGAATTATACTCACAAAATATGCCAATGTTCCCAGTCTTGTGCCTTCATCAGGGATGAAATGTTAGTATACTCTGCTAAATCCAAGTCAATGATAAAAGAATCATGAGAAATGTGAATGGAATTGTTTTTCTGCCAAGTGGAGTGCAATGAGTCTTTACTGTTTGATGAACATTTATAAATACCCTGGATTCCCCCATTGCATTCATGCTGTGCAGGCGGTAATGCTGGTGCTTTCTCTTAAACACCACCGGAGTTTTTATGATTACGCTCAGTTTCCTACACTCTTATAGCTTCTCTCTGCTTTTCTTACCTTCCAGGTATTAGATGTGCAATACCCTATAGCAAGTACCACTACAGCCTAAGTAAAAATCACCTTTTCTCTTAATTTCAGAACAGAATTCTATAGCAAAGGCAGCATTCTGCCCATTAAAACGCCATCAGGGGATTTCTGTATGCAGAGAACACTTCAGAACTAATTGCCGTCTTCCAAGAGGGCAGTCCTCATATAAGAAGTTAGTGATAAGTTTGGCAAATTCATATTATTCAGCATGTAGTTTAGCTTCTGTCTTTCACATATACCTTACAGGTGGAGAAGAAAAGAATTATTTACTTAGAGATAAGTAACTTTTGTTTTCGGAGATGTTTATCCTAGTGGCACTAGGGTTTTACATGGAAGTCTTAAGCATGGGATCAGATTAAAAGCTATCATGTAACAGTATGAGTTTTTTGCATGGATATTGGTATAACTTTTGAGTCTGCAGGTAATCACAGTGCTATTTGTGCCTGAGGGATAAAGTAGTAGCAGAGGAGGAGTTCCCTGGATACACTAGCCATTTTCTCTGGGAAATACTTGGCACACTAGGAGAGGAACTCAATCACTGATTTAAATATAAGGCAGGTATGATTTCATGGGATCACCATGGCCTTGGGGTTTTCTTTGTCTTTCTTTGTGCTCTGGTTTAATTTGAAATAAGGGTGGAGGTATTCATAAGTGGTTAGACCCCTTGAAGATAAAACCACTGGGACAGTAGGTCTGTGTTAGACCAACATCATGATCAGATGTGAAGTCTGGTGCATGAATGCCAGTTATAAAATATCTTGGGTTGGACAGAACCTTAAAGATCACCCAGTTCCAGCACAGTTGACTCAGAAGGTTTAGGGAAATAATTGCTTCACTGATTGTGATAACCCTACAGATACATGGCTGCTAGGTTTAGGCTAAATCTACAACTATAAATGCAGAGAGACAGGGAGAAGAAGGGAGATTGGCTGCTTAATCCAATGTCTCTAAAAGAGGATGGAAAATAAATTTGAATGCTAAAATTATTCAAATTACCTAAAATAGTCTGTTGAGTTTGCATGAAAACATGTAAAATTATTATTGCTCCTGAGGCAGTTTATAAATAATATTACTATATTGGCTGAATCCAAACATAAAATATTTTCTCCTTGGTTTTTAAGGCCATTGATGGATACAATAGACACCACAAGCCAACTCTTAATCTTGGGTTTAAGATTTAGATTTGTTCTAGATGTTAGAATTAACCCTGGTTAGAATACATGATAGATTTCTATTCTAACAGAGAAATATCCCCTCTTTAGAAGAAATCCCCTTCTTAAATCATCTAGTCTGTGACATCTCCTTAATCCCTTTATTTTTCTCGAATTTAGCATAAATACTTCCCTTTCTTCCACCTCCATCTGTTTGTTCTACGTTTTTGCCTTGGTTCCTGTCAATGATGCATGGAGCTCTGTTTTCAGTCATAAGGGCATTAGCTAAAGCAGTAGTTTCCCAGAGCTGGTGCCAGAGAAGTAGACTGAATGTCTTGAGAATGGTGAAAGACATAAATATACAGGGACACATATTGATCTGTATGCATGCAGGAGTGGAGATGGATGGGTGGGTAGATGTACACTCACACAGATAAATAATACAGCCAGTGAATGTACGTATACAGCTATTGGAAAAGTCGGAGAATTCTAAAATGCTCTCACTAATAATCTGGTTAATGAATACAAATGCAGTGCAAACTCAAGCAAGCTTAATGCTTACAATGGTTTGTTCCCAGGCATCTACAGAGTGGTAAGGAGGAGAATTAACATAGGATTATCATATTTTACACATAGACATACTTGCCAATCCTTTTAAGAATACTTTAAGGACAGATCTAGCGTCTAAGTATTTGGAAGTAAGAATCACTAAATATAGACTATGCAAACCACTTAGCCATAATTCTTTTGAGTTACTTGCTGTATGGGAGAACAGTGTGTTCAGTTGATTTCTGCATAATGAAATGAGCCATTTTAATTTTTAAATGTGGTAAGATAGCAGTCTATAAGCTATCCTAAATATTTAAGAATGTTTCATTTGATTAACTGAGCCATATTTGGCACTATGAGGAGCTATCCACAACTTTAATACTATCAAAAATTGGTTCTGAAAGTGAATGGTAAGAGATGTGTGTTTACCTGAGTTTCAGGATTCAGCACATTTGTGAGGTACATTCCACAGATGTTGGAGGTTTTATGCAGGTACAATCACGTATCTATAAAATTACCCAGCTGCATTATGTAGTTGTCTGACAATGTGGGCTGTGGTTTCACCATCGTTAATATCCGATCTATGTGCTATCAAAGCACTCAGGGTAAATTTGATCTGGCTAAAGGATACTTGGGTTAGCTCACAATATGCAGTTTGTGCTGGCTGTGGTAGGACAAACACTGTTTAATCTGGCATTAAGGCTGCTGACACATTTTTTTTGAAAGATGGCAGAGAGATTTTTCCATAATGTGTATTTGCATCTTGTGACCACAGTGCTTTTTATTTGATATTGATGATCTAAAACCATGTCTCTAGCAATTGTAAAATGTATTCTCAGATACAGCATCTGTTAAAAATGTATTTCAAAAATCCTGTTTAAATGTGTTTTCCTTTTCTATTAATATTACACAAATTACTTATTTGCATAATTTATGGGAATACTTTTCAGATATGTTTCAGGGTAGCTTTCAGTAAAGGAAAAATTTGGTTTAAAACACACAGGTGAATAGAAAACCTAATTTCTTCAAAGTTTTAAAACTGTATTGTGGATGAAATATTGCTTAGTGATGCTTTGTCTTGAAGGATTTTGCTGTGTCGTTTCTTAGCTTTCTACTTCTTCAATGTGAAGGAGAGAAAAAAGAGTAATTAGGAGAGGGCTGAGTGAAACTGCTCAGTGACAATCTAGCAAGGGGCAACAACCACAAGAGGTGCCTTGAAAAGATTCAAAGTGCATGTTAAGAGAAATGTTTCCCCTACGAAGGTATGGTAATACTGGAACAGGTTGGCCAGAGGCTCTTAGAACTTTTCAAGGTCTGGTTAGAACCATGGCTTGTTTACTATTCATGACAGTTCTGGGCAGAAGGAGGATCCCTAAAGTTCATTTTTACTAATACTATGATTGTGTTATTCTGTATCTACACTGTGGAGGTATCAAAGTAATTTATTAAGATGGGATTTTCGTTGCAGGTGAGTTTTCTTTGTGGGTGAATATTTTCAGTAGCATTGCAGTGACTTTATACTGGGGCCAGAATTCAGCTGTGAAAAAACCTGAGTGGATCTAATACAAAAGCCATATATTGTATAACAGTCATGCTTACCACAACATAGGGATCATAATAAGTATTAAAAATCCTGTTTTCTTGTTGATATCCACCATTGAAACCAATTGTGTACATATGCTTGAAAGTCCCTTTTTATTATGGAGATCCTATGAGCCTTATTAAGCAAAACAAAACAAACCCTGAAAATTCAGCAGAGTGGTTCCTACCCTTTCAGTAGCAGGTCCAGTCCGAAATTTGGTATTATTTCCCATGTTAATCCTCAGTGTTTAGTTTTAATTTTTTTTTATTGATAATTTCAAAATATTTGAAAAGTAGTGAATACCATACAAGGTCAGACCAGATGTCATTCTGTTGTGTCCTGCTATCTGACTCCAGCTAGCAGTGACTGCTTATCAGTGTAGGAGTGATGCGTCATCCTTTCCTTGGTATATCTTTCCAACAATCAGTGGCTCACTCTTCACTGAACTAGGTGTGATCTGAGAAAGCATCTCACAGCAGCATTCAGCACTTTTCATGTTTAAACCCATCGAAACATAGTATTAATTATGTTGGTGCATCTAATGCTGCTGTCATTATCCTCTGATGGATTTTTCCAGAAGGCTCAGCCACCAGATGTTCATTTGGTCAGTTTCCAAGAGAAATATACTCCTCTATAGATCTTTCATTTGGCATTTTGTGGTGTACTCACAGAAATGCTTGTGCAATTAAAAATATTTTGGTTGAGTTTGGTTTTTTGTTAGGGTTTTGTTGTGTTTAATTTTGCTTTTTGGGGGAATTTTTTGGGGGGGTGGTAACACAACAAGGAGGTCAACTGTGTTTACAGAAATTGCATCAGTCAATGACTCAGTCTTGGCCTCTCTTCAGCTGCTCTGAGTTCTCACCCAAATGTTTTTTAACAGTTTGGTCACTTTTGATTTATGGAGACATGATTAAATAAGGAAACTGCAGCAGCAGAAAGTATCTGCTGCTATTGGGGAAGCACAAGCTCTGGAAGCAGGCGGATGTTTGGTTCTGCAGCAGATCAACTGCAAAGGTCATCCTCTAATGGAAAGGAAAACAAAAATAAAACACTCCCATCATAAAGAGATACTGAGCTACCAGGGGGAGGGAGAGCTCCTGTAATATACTGCTATACTGATCTTTACGGTCCTTTACTTGTCTTTGCTCCCACAGACAAATTACAGAGGCTGTTGGTCCTGTGATGGTCTGCACAACAAGATGAGCTGTTGCTCAGCCTCTGTCCTGGGATCCAGGATCCACTCTGTTCAGTGGTGGATCCCCCTAGAGATTTTGTCTCCTTCTGTGATACCAGCTCTTCCCCTGACCCACAATGGGCAACCTTTAACCAGAGTTCTATGAATGATCCTCTGTTAGATTCAGTCTGGAGAGCTCAAGAGAAGCTTTGCTGTGGAGAGAGACACAAGAATGGGCTGGCCACCTCCAGACATGCTCTCCCTGTCTGATGGCATTGGTATGTCACAGCCACTGATGAACTCTGAACTGTCCCGATTTCCAGGTATGGCACTGCTCTACCTTCCCAGTTCCTCTATGGCATGCAGATGGCTGAGTGCTATGTAGTTGGCACCAGATGAAGAAATCCTTTCAGAAAATCCTCAGTTCAAATGACAGGAACAATTGATTTGCAATATGGAGGACTTGAACATAACACTTTTATTGTCAAGGAGGCATGTCTCTCGAGATGTTTCTAATTTTTCCCCTTTATTGTTCAATTAGATTTCATTTTTTATAACTACTGTATTTAAATACAGGCCTTAAAATTTCCAGTGTTGTGTGGTTATGATCTTGTGAAGGGTTTTTTTCAGGCAGTCCTTGTAGAGAAGTATTTTCTATTTACTCAATGAATACTTAGTCTTGGGCAGGTGAACCTTTGCTGTGTGGGTCCAGGATTTCAACTAAATTTTTTCATTTCCTTTTTGTGGAAATTCTGTGGTCATACAAAAGTTATTTGCAGAGTACATCTGATCTATGCTTTTTTGTTGCATGGCCCTAGTATTGGGCAACATTTCTGTTGCTCTTGTTTAAGACTGTAGTGCCTATTTTCAAGTCAGGGAAACAGAAAGGAGTGCTTGGGCATGTTTAAGGATGTGTGCACAGTGAAATTTCTATGTGTAATGAAATGAGAAACACCCTATTTTCACCGTATTGAGAGAACTGTTGTTGCTTTGTTTAAATAGAATACCAAATCATACTCCTTGTTCTCATTAAAAGGCTGCTGTTTCACAACCTCAGCCACCTTGTTACCAGTCTGGTGCATTTCCCTCATAGTTCTCATCTTTGCTTTCTACAACTCTGCAGCTTCCCAAATGCCAGTGATCAGTATGCAAAATTTCTGTCTTTGAAGCTAAAGACATACTCCTGAGTATTGTCATCAGTTATAGCTTTGGTGTTCTCTTCAGTATCTTCAAAATGAAATCCCTAGCTAAATTCTCACCCTGTAATTAAGGACCTAAAGTAAAGGAGCTAACTAAAAGTAAAGGAAGTATGCGAACATGTAACTGTATTTTTAAAAATAATTTTTGCCAGTACCACTTACTTCAGTAAAGCCAGTGGTAGCTTTAAAACAAAAACAAGTTGTACAATACATGTGTGTATTTTCTATCCACGTGAATTTCACTTCTCTAAATTAAGACTCCCAAAAACGAAAACCGTCCAGATGCATTGGTTATAAATGAGGAGCTGACTCAGTGTCTGCTATGGCCATTAACGAACCTCTCCTACACTGCCTAATCATCTTGATTGCCTTATTGAATGAAACGTGATGCAAACCTTGCGCAAAATCTCAGTGCTGCTGAAGCACTAACTATAGTTCTTTGTGTAAATGTTCTCTGTAAATGGTGATTTATTTCTGGCACCTCTTCAAATGACTGCTCTTTACATTTGTGGTCTTCAGCTGAATCTTCTACCTATACACTTAGTTTCTTAAAGCACCAATTATCTTCAAGTCTTTAATGTTCCAACAGGTGTTAATGTCAGGAAAGTCATGCCTTGGTCAGTATACTATTTTGCCTGTCCAACCTGAAGTCAACATACTTCCTTCAAGAAAGAATTCGCTGAAGTGTAAAACAGCTGCAATGGTTCCTACTTCCACAGACTTCTGAAAAAAAGGATCGGCATGGTTCTAGACAAATCAGACATTATCTCTGCTTAATAAAGGTTCTGGGTTTAATGGAAATGCAGAAGGATACTTAATAAAGGCTTTATTAGTAAACACTCCAGAGTTTAATTATCCTAAAGTTTGTTTGTCTGTTTAAACTAAGA
Organism: Hirundo rustica; assembly: GCF_015227805.2. Taxonomy (NCBI): domain Eukaryota; kingdom Metazoa; phylum Chordata; class Aves; order Passeriformes; family Hirundinidae; genus Hirundo; species Hirundo rustica. The sequence continues at coordinate 10,265,890 of NC_053460.1, forward strand.
CTGTAGTCCTGTGCATCTAGTGAAGATACAGTATTATCCTGCAGCCCCTCGTACTGTGAGAGTACTATGGGCTTCCTGTTGATGTTTGCGGTCTCAGGAAAAAGATGAAGTTTACAATGGCAGTGGAAAGGGAAATGATTAAATAAGCTTTAGGAACTAAACTGCTCTTCCTCCTTTAAACAGATCCTTCTGGGCATAGCTAGAAAGACATGGAGTACAATGGTGAGGAAGTCTACTAAACTTGAACTTCTGGTGTTCTCATACTTGTTACTGGCTGTGGACATACTTAGTGGAAGTTATTCATGCTTGTTAAAAATTGAGACTGTTAACTAGGAATTAACTACATTTTTAACAACTTTTAGTTTCTAGTATTCTGGTTTGAGTTGGTTTGGTTTGGTTTAAGGGACAGAATTGTGCAAATTGGTTTGTATTGATGAAGCACATTTGTCTGAAGATTATTCCTTTAATAGGCTAGGCAGTTAATGCTTTTAAATTGTAAACTTTGACTATAGGTTTTCAATGTTTTCAAATGTGTGCTTGTCCTTATTCTTTCATTTTAGATCTTTCTGAAGAAGATGGTAACTATTTTTGCAGATATGCATAAAAATAAGTATTTGACTTGGCTTTCCATCATAGTTCTGCTTCTGTATCCCCATTTCTACACAGTGCACATCTGATCAGTCTATGAGGTGCTAATGTGGAGAGCTCTCATAGCTTATCTGATGTTTTGAAGAGGACAATCTATAAGAATGTTTTTTCTTACCTACAATGTTCCCATTTCCAAAGATCAACATGTTTTGTAATGTAATGAACTCTAATATGTGGGCGAGAGGGTGTGATGTGCATGGAAGCCCCAATCAGGACTTGGGCTTTGTACATACCTGTCATCCCTCAAGAGGCTGCAGTGTCAGTAAAGCATAGGGAGATGAGAGTAAGGGACCTTGGGTACAATGGTGAGCCATGCAGAGCAGAGAAATTGTTAGAGAGACCAAAAAACTAAGGGGAGAAAACAATACCAAACTCTAAAGCAATAGAAGAGGGGGAAAAGGAGAATTACGGAAGGGAGAAGACATGGGAAAGGAAGGTAATATATAAAATTAAAACAATAAGAGGAGCAACATGAGTACCACAAATAAGGGAAAATAACATTGGACTGGAAACTGTGTTGTCTGGAGATATCCGTGATACAGCTAGAGCATAACTGGAACATTTGTGTTCTGAGTAGATTTCTAAGTGTTCTGGATAAAGTTCTAATCTACTTCTACTAAAAGTAGATTTCTAATATACTTCTGTAAGTGCTTTAAAATGTTAAATGCATTTGATGCAGTTGGATGAAAATGGAATTTTATTTTGATACGCATTTAGTTTTCTTTCCTAATGTTGTGATATACACAGAAAAAGGATAGGATGTGTTTTAGTTCAACAGGAACTCAAGACAACTTGTTTTATATGAACAAGGGTGTTAGGTATTGTGAACTATAAAAACATTCCATTGTTAGACAAGAAGAGTTAAATGTATCTCTTTTAGCAATCTTCCAAATTAAACAGCCAGGCTTTGCTCTTCCCTCTGTCAATATGACATAATTTCGTTTATACTGAGAAGATGGTTTTAGAGGTACATCTTGAGTTGGAACATGTTATTTAGTGTGGCAAGAATTCATAAAATGTTCATAGAAGTTTTAACATTTGTCTCAGTAAAAGAAAATCAAAACAAACATTTTCAGGCATATAAACCATATACTTTGAACATTGCTCCCAGTTTTGCATTTCTTGAGGGTTTTTTGGTTTTTTCATTTGGGTTTTTTGCTGAAAACATGAAAACATTAGTCACATACATTAATACACAAGGGGAAAATGTATGAGGAAAAAGGCGTACATCTGTACGAGAGGGTTGTCTGCATTCTGTGTTTTTATTCCAGTGAGGAACCTCTGTCACTCAGTACATCAGTATGTTCTATTTAAGCTTAGTACTGCAGTTTCTTTTAAAAAAGGCTGTTAACGATCGTAGTCACTTGAGGACTGAATAAAATGGATTACATTCTCATTTTGTTTCTTCCTGATAAAAGTTTCTGTTCATTTTCTCTTGTTCTGCTGGAACCCAAGTGCTCCTGGATACTGCCCATTGGTGTTGGGGTAGGGGGAGCCGTCCATCTGGACACAGCTGTTATGGCACCACTTTTTAAGGCGCTTTACAGCAGGTTAAAGCATAAAGTACTCATGTAGTTGGAGCTTTAGGTGGCATCTTAATGTCTTTGGGAAGCAGGCAGACCCATCTCCACACACATGTGAGCTATAAAGAGGATGATGTGAGGAGGATGTTGTGGTGTTTGGTAATGGTAACCAGTAAGACAGTGAAGTCTTTTCTAAAAGTATCACGTTGCAGCGTGAAGCTTCCTGGCGTGATGTCAGGCAGCTCTCATGAACCCCGACTGCTCCAGAGCAGCTATGGTTATTCTTAGAGACACTTCCCATTCCTTAGGAAAAGCTACTGTGTGAGGCTTAGTTGGCTTTTATCTTTAGAAGTGAGCATTTAAATGTTGGACTAATTTGTAACTCCTTCACAGCTCAGCTGCAGCCCTGCCAGCTGCACTGGGATCAGTGACAAGCCTTTCTTCCGCCTCCAAAGCACACTTGCAGACAGATCCAGGCCCTAGAAGCGCATTGCCCCAGAGGCAACTTGACTTTTTCACAGGCATGTAGCTGCCTGAGGGAGTTTTCCAGAACAAGTAGCATATTAGGCATTCCTTAGCAAAGAAAGACCTTACAAGCAGGTAGTAGCCTTGCTGGCTTCAGGAGTGTTGGGCTGGCACTGCTGGGGACACGCTCTTGTGTTTGGAGGTGGAGAGGGGCTGGTGACTGTGATAAGTATTGCCACACCTGGGCCATTCAGCTTAGAGACAGAGGTGTAAGCTGCCCAGCCAGGTGGCAGAAAGGGGTGAGGAAACACCTCTATCCCCTCAAGGGACGTTGATTCAGAATGGCAGAAGCAATATGTATTTAACTAGAACATTTTTTCTGCTGGATTGTCACCCATGATCCTAAGGCAGTATTCTTGCAAGACTTAGCTGAACAGCTGAATTAGAGACAGTGTCTCTTGCATGTTGGATCACAAGGGAAAAAAAGTTCTTTTCTGAGTGGAGATCAGAAAATTAGTTAATGAGGCAGGAATTAGTAATAACTACACTGGGAGGCATCTGGCTGTGCAGCTTAGCAGTTGTTTGGCAGTATGAAGCATCATTCCCATGTTTTCAGAGGGCTGTTGTACTCTTCATTCTTGTCCCACCAATCTCTTCTGTGAGGGTTTTGTTTGCCCTCACAGATTTGGGAAGTTAGTCTGTCCATATTTACAATCTAATAAATAATAAATACACTTAGCTGGAGGTTTAGCAGCCTCCTCTTGGTCAGACTGGTTGCAGACTTGACCTCTGTTTTGCAGAATTGTGTGGCGGCAGCTGGGCAAGCCCTGGAGCAGCAGTTCCAGGCACAGGCCTTCACAGGCTGTGATACCTTGGCTTGTGAGGAGCGGGAGAAGGCAGTGTGTCCATTCTTGACCAGTCGATGAGGTGAGATGCCATCATGTCAGTTTTACATCAATTAAAAAATAAATCAATCTTATTTTCATAAGTTGCATGTTCATATGAGACTCTCCATCTTAGGGAACAGAAATTAACTAACCCCTCTTGACACAATCATTTAACCTTGACAGTAAACAAAGATATATTTAAGAGAATACTTTTTTCTTTTTCTCTTTCCTTTTTTTAGTTCAAGAGATTTCTCCTCATTTATACCACTGTTAAATTTAGTCCATCTTGTAGGCACAAAATGCTTCTTTTCAATGCCATTCTTCTTTTAAGATCCAAGGAAGTGTGAAGGAGTAAAAACAACCAATTGTTAACCACGGTTAACATGAGCTGCTGAAGTGATTCTATTAGCTCACGATATCTGCCCAGATGCTCGAAGAGCTGGGGTCTCGCTGCCGGCTGGCGATTCCCATAGCAGGCGCCAGTAAGAGATAGTGTGAGAAAAAGAAACATGATCAGGGCTCTTCTAAAAGAGAGTAAAATATACACTCAGCAGGGATGAGAATATCCTAGAAACAAACAGCAGGGAGCTGAAACGAGGAAGAAACAGAGCAGGAAATGGAGCTACAATTCTGATTTCATCAGATTAGCGGAACCTGAACAGAGGAGAAACCAAAGGATTTCTGTGAAAGTGGGAGTGTGCTATGTTGGATTCACCCTTGACCAGTAAACCCAGTTTTCACACTGGATCTGTGTGAAAGAGCGGGTGAGGCATAGAAATTATGCATGTGATGTCAGCTCATCGTGAAACAGTTGAGGATTATTTTATTTAATTTTTCTTTTCTAAACTTTCATCTTTTCAACTTCAGGTCAAATTTTTTAAACTAATAAACTGCTCTTTAGAACTGACCAAAAAAATCCTTGTTTGCTAAACAGATTCAGTTTCATTAATAGCTTTGTTCATTCCTAGGCAATGTTTTTGAACTACTTTTTTTACTGAAACATGGTTCTGGCATTTCTATTGTGACTCTTTTTGGCTTTTAGTGAATATTGCCTTTCAAGTGCAACAAAACCAGAACTAATTGAATGAGTATTTAAAAGCATATTACTCTTAATTAAATGGAAACTTCAAAAACTTCAGGTTGAACAGGGTGAGATTCACCCCAGGCAATAAATGCATTGTATCTACTTTGTGTTTTCAGCAAATTTTTATTCTGTTGCTAAAAAAAAAAAATATGATTTTCAAAATGTGGAAAGGAGGTGAAGGTTATATAACTGTAGTGATCCCGGAAGAGCCTTGATTTGCCAGGTGGCATGGAGCAAATCCTGGGATAGGAAGGAAAGGGAGATTGCTCTTTAAGGTGTCATGTTAACCTGAAGTCATTAAAGTGTGAGGCCTTGTAGGAGCTGATTTTCATTTCTCCAGAAAGCAGGGCTTGTAAGCAAAACTCGGAAAAATAATCAAAATAACAGAAGACTCTCTGTCGTACTGTGTCACGGGTTTTAGGAACTTGGCAAAGTCAAACTTCCTCAATAAAAGATGGAAATTGGTCCTTAGTATGTTTAATTAAAGAGGAGATTGAGAATTATTTAAATATAATTTAAAGTGATTTAATGAAAACCAATATTTGAATATAAAGTTTAATTTCCCTGAAAATAAATCACAGCTAAGGAGGATGAACTTTCCATGTAAATCCAGCGATTTGGAGCACCCTGCATGGAAAGTGAGCTCAGATGCAGTGCATCTGTCACAGCCTCGGAGGGCTGGCCCTGATGGCTGTTGGGCTGGAGGTGCAGGCAGGACTTGTGCCCTGCTGCATCTGCTGAGCTGTACAGGACTGGAAAAATATTACAGGCAAGCAAGACTTTAATTTTACCTGGAAAAACAAGGAATGTGAGTGCTGAATAGGGAATTGGATCAGTGCTACTGAATTGAAGAAGCGTTTGCTTTAAGAATGATTTTCTAAAATTGGTTACTTTTCTCCCCATTTTTATGGTGGGTTGTGGTTTGGGTTTTTTTTTTGGTTTTTTTTTTTTTTTTTTTTGTTTGTTTGTTTGTTTTGGTTTGGTTTTTGTTTTGGTTTGGTTTGGTTTGTTTTGGTTTTTTGTTTTTGTTTTTGTTTTTGTTTAGGGTACTCTTTTTTCCTGGCCTCCAATGTCTACCAAAGATGGATAGAAACAATACATGAAATGTACAAAATAATTTTAGAATATATTTTATTCGAATTTTGGAGAAGCTTAATTAAATATTATTCAATATTTAATATTATTAAATATTTTGAAACATATTTCAAGAAGATAGATATGTAAGTAAAATATTAAGTATTTTTAAAAGAGAAGATACGATTTTTTTGTATTTTATAGACCTAATGGATACAATTTGCACAAAGATTTTTTGTGGTTTGGAGATAGATTCTCTTTGCTGAGCTCAGGAGTCACCTCTGAGCAGATGCTGTTGGCTGTTCCTTTGGCTGTGATCAGTCTGCTGGTGTTACAAAACTCTGAGAACTTATGCTCTTAGCACTTCTGTGAATGTTTTAGGAAATGTGTTTATTGTTTTGGAGCAAAGATGGGGAAGGCAATTCTTTTTCCAAGAGCTTCACTGAGCAGTAGGTTCACAGCCACTTACAGAGAGGGAACTAAGACGAATAAAGGGCAGACTGTGTCCATATGCCACTGCAGGGTAGAAAACACTATTCTACCTTTCCTTCTCTCAAGAAAATGAGAATAAATCAACCAAGCAAGGAGTAGGCCAGGAGAGTTGTGCTATCAGCACTCTCCAGCTTCTGGTGTTGAGCAAGCCAGCTTGGATCCCTCTGTGCAGCTCTATGATGTGTTGGGTCCATGCATTTCTGCAGTCATCAGCTATGGCTAAGCTAGAGTTCCTGCATCCACAGCACCCTCCTAAGTTCCCAACAGTCTTGTTTGTCTCCTGTCTTGTTTTACCCAGTCTGCTCTATTTAAGGGAATAAATACCTGTTGGCTTTTTTAGCCTTAAATAGCTCACATTTAAATACAATGAGGGAGGCCGAGCATAAACACAAGAAAACAATTTGTGTGGTAATATGAACTATTTTCAAAAGAAACCTGCAGTACTTAATTCTTCGCCATGGAGAAGCTGGGGTAGAACTTTCTGCTTCTCTAAAATGTTAATGAATTAGTTCACGTCTTTTCTTGCTTTTATAGTGTTGCCAATTATTCAGTGCACCATAAGCCCCGTGTCCTAAATTTCTTGATTCATGTCTAAACATTGCTTGTATTAGCTGTACCCTAATTAATCCTTTTGTGACACAAGTCTAATTTGCCCAGCATGCTTTTCTTTGCCAAGGAGTGGATGCACCAAATCTGCTGATGCCAAAGAGGTAACGTGTATTTAACACGCATCAGCACTCGCTCTCCCTTTTACAATTGCTGATCCGCCTCCACTTAATAATGCACTACTAAGTTAAGGTTATAAATATCTCAAGCAGTACTAACTATCAGGGTGTGTGGTTATTCCATAATAACCGCATTTTAGGGTGTGTTTCAATTTTACAGGCCAGTCATTTACTTCAAATTACTTTGCCATTTCTTAAAGTAATTGTGTAATTTCATTATTAAAGGAAAAGAAAAAAATATAATTTGATTTTTAAAGATGCATTAAATAACACTAATTATAATGCTTAGCTTTTAGCACGTTTTTATCCTCAGTGCTTTATAGCCAGTTTGCTAATTAATTTTTACAACATTCTTGTGATGAGCAACTAGCTGTACCTCTGCCCAAAAGTCAGGAACACTGAGGCAGGGAAGTTGAATGGTTTGCCCAAGATTACAGTGATTTGGCCAGGAGATGGTTTTAGAACCAATATGAGTATTTGGCTGTTTCTGACAGCCAGGTCTTGCACTCATAAATCTTTCTTTGCCCCAAACCATATACTCTCAATAATTATTTTATCTTTAAAACTGTTAAGAATAGAGCCTTAAAATGGCACAAGTCGGCTCTGTGATTTCATAATTCTGGCTGTGTTAATGAAGACTTGCTTTTAAACACTTCCACTTGAAAAAAGGAACTCCTTTACACCACTGATCTTTGGAGGCAGCAAAAATTCACATAAATGTTCACCAGTTCTTTTCTTGAATTTTCCTTGCTAATTAGTGGTTGTGAGGCAGTAATCCATGCTCTCATCACCTCCTTTAATGCCTTTTCAAGCTTCAATCTAACTACTAGCTCTTGGCCTGTGATTAAATTTCTGAGCTGCCTTTAGTCCCAGGAGCGTTCAACAGAGTAAAAGAAATGTCTTCAGCTGCAGGCCTCTAACAGGTTAGGAAAAGGGAAGAGAAGATGTTTCCTCTGTCATTTGTATGTGTACCATCCTTAACAGAGAAGAGGAAAGAGAAGTAGTAAACAGAAGGTGAAATGTCTGAAATGGGATTCACTGGATGCTGATTACTGAAATAGCAGCTCATCGCATTTAGGCAAACACGCTGAGTGGGAAGACTTTTTAAAATCACATTCTTCAGGTAACAGCTGAAGAAAGGCTTACTGGAACAGCTTTATCAATATTGTTAATTTTCTTGGAGTGTTTACAATACTGTGGTATGTATGTTTATATCTATGTATGTATAAATATATGTATATAGAGGTACATATCTGTGTAGCATTACATTCCAATATTGCAATGTAATATAATGTATCTATGAAATCAAGTGTTTTGTAAGGCTTAATTTCTATATATTTTAAAAGATATGAAAATGTGTCTTTGACATGCAAGAGTTTAACAATGCTGGAAGACAAGTTAGAACTACTCAAAACTTTAAAATTCTTGTGTTTGACAGTATTGTGAATGTATTTATTTTCAGAATGTGGAGTGGGTAATATTATACCCATATTTATTGCAGCTGGGTCATTTTCAGCCCCTCAGTCTTTCTTGTTTGTTGATTGTACCTTTGGTTCTAGCACTGAGGACATTCAAACTGAATCGTCTTGTTTCCCTGGACTGTAAAGTTAATTACTCTTAAGCTTCCAGTGCAGTTATCTTTGACTTAGGTATTATGTCAGCACTGCAGATACTATATAATCATTTAAAATGACCTGTAATTTTCCCAAAGGTCCTAATCCTCCCATGGGATCATGTTGCAACATTTAACTAACACACTGTAGTTGGGTTCAGAAGAGCTTCATGCAGGGGCAAGGTCTGAGACAAGCCTCCTTTGGGAGCACAGCATTCAAAACGCAGGGATTTGGTACTGATAGTTTGGGGTTTTTTTTCTTAGGGCTTTGTCACTTATGGTAATTTGTGATAATATGAACTTCAAGTGCTTTATGGTAAGATAAATAAAACCCATTAAATATTGGTGCCATTGACTTGCTGAAAGACTGTACTTTATGTTTGCCATAAACAGGAAGAAATATTTATGTAGTAACATAATCTCAAAGGCTGATGCTGTTTCTGTGAGAGTCCAAAGAGAGCCTCAGCAGAGGCTAGCTTGTTGAAATCTGCTCAACCCACCATTCTTAAATACACTGCTTAGCATAGCTCAGTTTCTGGCCTGCCCTACAAAATTGCAGTCTCCAGTAAAGTTAAAGGATGATTCATTTACCTAGAGAAGGAATTGAATATTCAAGTCACTTGTCAGGCTGGCAGGTTTAAATTATATAACAGGAAGCTTTCTATTCATATGTAATGTAACTGAATCACCACTTCTTTATTGATAATTCATTATATGTTGCTACTATCACTCTGCAGCTCTGAAAAGCTTTTTGCTATAATGATTTTATACCATACCAGTATAATGGCCTTCTGACTGTGTCAATCAGCTCTACTTGCATGTACAGTAATATTATTCTGCAATCTGTCTTGGGAGAATGCTTAAAAGCTTTCTCTCATTTTGTCCATTTAACTCATGTATTATCTGAGTTTTTACATTAAATGGCCATACTTAATATCCCATGACATGTCACCTATTTTCTAGGGAGGATACTGATACAGTACTTACCAAATCCAGAATCTATACTAATCAAATTACACCTGCCCACCTCAGCCAAGAGCAGTTAGTTCAGTGCATCAGCATTTAATCTGTAGGAAGAACTTATGAGGGGGAACAAAAACAATGAGAACTTGGCTAAATGTAGTCATGGATGATGAAATTTGTTTTGTGAGGAGGGATTAGAAGATATTGAAATTAAACTGAGACACAGGGGTCAATTTAGATACAGATTTGTTGCCAGAACTTATATTTGTTGCACATTTATAAAGACAAGGCCTAATCTGGCAAATATTTATGCAATTTATGTTATGCACTTTGTGCATTCTTCTGAATGAGATTTCTTGGCTGTAAAATTAAATGTGTGTGCAAAAGTAACACTGTCAGACTTTAAGAGAGTTCGGGTGAAATGCAGATAGCAATCATACTTTTGCACTGAAGGACTGCATGGAAGTCTCAAATACTTACTCTAAATGCCTTTCACAGTCAGGTTGATGTACTCAGAATTTTAAGACTTTAAATGCCATCTGCTGAACACAAAATCGTACTTTGAAACTGGTGCCAAAACATTTAATCTGTTTGAATTAGAAATTTTACCTAAAAATACTGGATACACTTAAATCTTGTTTCTTGATTCAGTCAATGCCATGGTGTAACTGACTTCTATGTTAAAGAATAAAAGACTCTATTTACAGTTTGAAAATTTAATGTTTCAAGGGCGGCAGGTGTCCATTTTCGTGAACGCCTGGCTTATAATATACCATCTATTCTGCATATGAGAACTTCAGACAAAGTTGATGCAGCAAACATCCAAGTACAGGCAGAATTAATCTGCTCAGCCACACAAGAATGGCAAGGTGGAAAAGCAATGGTTTAATTAGGCCACAGCCCTATTAACTCATAGGACAATAAATTGTACCTTTCCCATTATCATTCATTCCTCAGTCTATTTTTAAGCCACCTCTTTCTGGGAATTGGATATTCCTGCCTGAATACTTGCAGCTGTCAGTGGAAGAGACTTTCAGTTAACCATACAAAAATACAGGAAAAGGCCAGGATATAAGTATTTTTGTGAATTGGGAATGGGAATATGCATAATAACTTGTAGGTAAATGGCTTTAATTGCTTTTGCTAGCAGAATGACACTCCTTGGGGACTGTCTGAACTCCTGCCTGCACCAGCACATTGGCAACAATCACAAGGAATTTCTTGTACTAGTGTATATGAGGTGGGGGGAAAAAACATAAGCAAACTCAGTTCCATGTTTAAAAGTCAAGAAATTATCATTATCAAAAATTATCAAAATTCTACCTAAATGATTTTGATTTCCTCCAGCAGTAGCAGTGACAGCACTGAATAGAAGCAGCACTCCTCTCTTCGTAGTCTCACAGCGGTTTGCAGAGGTGAGCAAGCTCCCTTCCCTGTGACCCTGGAAACTCAGTATTCGATTTATAAATCCTCAGAAGTCTGTAGTAGCAAAAAGACCCAAGTATAAAGTTTAGTGAACATGGACAGCTTGTTGTACTGGGCATCCCAAATCCATCTGCAGGGTCTCTTGTGGGCTGTGGCAAAGCTCTTACCTCATGCCTAAGGGTGGTGGGACCTACCACCAGCCTTTTCCCAACACTTCACTCAACCCATGCAGAGCATCAAATCACAAAAATACAAGTGTCTCCTGCTTCTAAATTACATTTTAATTAGTCATTTTATGGTTTTGTTTTAACACACAGTTTGTTAGATTGACAGGGTATTAGTATAACTAGTAACACAAAAAGAAAGTAAGGCTTCCTTACTGCCACGTTAAAAGTAAAAAATGCAGAATGAAGGGATAAGGGACTTTGAGAAGAAAGTTCTTAAGAAAAGGAATATTGGTTTTCTTTGACTGTTTGTTTTTTAATTCGATAGAAATAAACAAGTTACCATGGCAACTGTCATATCACAGGCAAGGCGCAGAGCAAGGAAAATGCAGTGCACTTACCAATTAGCAGAATGGGTTTCAGGATTTTAAAGACATTTTTGCCTGCTGACATGAAGATACATTGCAACTTGGCTTTCAAGGAAAGTTAGTTTGCTCCTGTACATCCTTTTGGCAGCTGCATTAGCCATTGCTTCTTGATGCTGCACCCCTTATTCTAGAGCCCTCCCTTCTGGTGGTTCTTGCTGCTCCCAGGGCTGCCCTGGGAAAGATACCCTATCCACAGGGATGGAGTCTCAGGCATGGCAGTCACCGCTCACCAGAAGGTCAGGAGGAATCGTTAACTGATGACTTGTGACACCCTCAAAACACATAGATAGTGTTAATTAATCCTTGAAATAGTCGGGTTAGATAGGCAAGTGTTATT